>NC_046979.1:10104902-10367376 GCF_009769545.1 Cyclopterus lumpus
TGGAGCAAAGAGGAATTGGCGAATTTTGTGGTCTGCGATTGAGCGTTACCTTCCTCAACGTAACACAGAGGAGAAGCTGATAAAAGATTATGCCACTGCTGACTCATAGAATAACTTGACAACTCGACCCACACATACATATTTACAGTATGAATGTGGATATTAAGACCCATTTTGATTCACAGTCATCCCACTACAGGATGACCAGATACTTGACATCCACAGTGACCCATGCGTGCTGTCTGTGTTTCTAAGAACTGTGACGCACGCCATCAAGTTGTAAATCCTGGAGTTCTTCCAGAGTGGGAATAATAGCAAGAATCCCCACAGAGGCTTCATATATATTCATAAGGGACATACTTTAACTTCACAAACAACACACTTGATTAAATTAACATGCAAAGTTCAAGGGACAAAATGCTGTTGCTAATTTAAACAATATTACATTCTGATAAATAAAGATAAAAGCATACGTGTCTGTCTGCGATTACTCCGGCATGTATGTGTGCGGGGGTGTATGTTTTGCTAGAAGGCTGATACTTTATCCTTTACCCTTGCTTTCTTCTGACCTTCCACCAGTGCTTCTGCTCATTATTGTGTTGCTCTAATCTGGAGGGGACAGGACTGGGTGCAGAAGTGTATTTATCTTCCTGCACAAATAGGACCTCTTTCCGTCTGGTCCCTGCTCGGCTTGTTGTTGAAAGATAGTGAGCAGCGTCGAGCAAGCTTCAGTATATGTGTGTGTTTGTATGTGGGTGCGTGTGTGTGCGTGCACGGGTGAACTGAGATGTGTCCCAGCTGGCCCACAGGACCAGCACACTAACCATCACCTCACTGCAACAAATGCAGACAAAAGAGGAATATATCTCCCTTGTGATATTGATAGCCCTTAACTCCGGGAGTGTTTTACCCTAAATGAGAAAGCAACATTCCTCACAGAGGTATGTTGTACTTGTAAAAGCCAGTAAGATCAGTGTTACAGAAAATCCCTGTAGTGTGAGCCCTGTAGCCCCGTTTCCGCTTTCCCTCCATCACATCTGTTGGGATGTGTACTTTTGCTACGCATTGTCTAGGCATGTTTCTTTTCATTCCCTTGTTGTCTCCATGACATTAGAATTGCAAGCAGGCAGTTATCATGCAGCTAAGGGCCAAGGGCCGGGAAACCGCTGTAAGCCAGCCAGCATTGCAAAAAAAATAAAAATGTACCATACAAAATGATACAAAGGACTTATTCTCTTTTCATTCTGTGAAAAGTCTGTAATGCAACGCTGATAAAACTATTGGTCAACAGTTTGAGTTCATCTTTTGGCGGTCGACGAGTTAACACTAACCTGAGCGCCAGTCTGTCTACAAATACGGTTTAGTATTCATTACTGTACTCCATTTGGGCAACAATTAATACTCTGCTGGCTAAAACTCAACTATTATATTTTAGGTTAAAGCTCTTGCACTGCTCCTCCTTCACTAAGCTGCTCAAACTGGCAGTGGCTGGCCTATTTAGAGCAATTACAGCTTTAGCTAGCTTTAACCTCCTTCTTAGTACCGGGGTTGTCGGTCACTGGTGCGCTTGTCGATGAATTGAACTGCTTCCGGAGCGGTGGCGAGGGTTTTGAGGTGCTGTGCAGTCATCCTGTCGCTCTGAGACGACCCAACCACGGTTCTGGCTTCCTGTCAGCCATGCCTGACTTGCCAGAGCGCAGCATGAGGCCATCCTGGCACAATCCAGGGGCGACTCTCTTGCCCCACTTATCAAGCTCACTCAGTTTGAGACCGCCTTGATCTGGGCTTGTGCCGCCAAAGCGTGATCTAAGTTCACAAATGCGTAGTGGCCTGTTTTCCAGGAAAAGCTATTGGTGAAAAACAAACAAAGAGATAAGACAGACTGTTGATAAGCCCAAGCTCAGCCATGAGAGGCAAAAAGCAGAAATGCAAATGATTTGACGGAGAAGCTGCTTTCACTCTGTGTGAAACTCCTAACAATGTCCCCATCGTGACATGTTTGTGCTGCTCTAAAAGCACATTCTGGAGATAAAGGACAAGTGCAGAGCGCAGAAGGAATTTGATTTGATTTGAAGTGAAGAATGCCAAGCAGAGAACGGATGCACGCATGTTTTTGAAGGGGGGCGGTTACTGATAAGAGCACAACCTTCCCTTGTTTTCCCTCGTAGTAATTTACACTTCTGCAGTTTGAAGTGGATTTTAGACATGTATGAATTGTTGATGGATGATTGAAGTGACATCCGTCATGGACTTATTTCAATCCACAATGTGTATGTTTATTTACTATTGTAGTCACGGGTGCTTGAATAAATTTGGGAAGATTGGGGAATCTTTCCAGAGATTTAGTCATTGGATTGTGAATAATACAGCGTCATTGTGTCAGAGTGTGCATGTAGAGACAGTAACAGACGGTAACAGTTATGGCTATACTGAACATCGAAAATTCTCTTTTTTTTTTACGCAGTAGCTTCTCGGATATGTATTCACATTTTATTTCACAGATTTTATGCAATTGTATAAAAAGATGTAAGATGTATAAAAAGTTGTGTCAGTTGTTTTTTTAATGACAAGTGTGTGCGCAATGGAAAAAAAACACACACGCAACAAGCCTGGTGTTATGCTGTGATTCAGATGTGGTGTCGTAAAAGTCTGTTTTCTAAATAAAATTCAGGGGAATGGTTTGTATTAGGTCCACCAGGAGTGGGAATCAGGTCCATTTTGAATGCATCAATGACCCATGTGTTTCTTTTATTTACACGTGGATGCACCTGTGTGTTTGTATGCGTATGCGTATGTGCGTGTTTGAGGGGGTATGTTTGTGTTTGAGTGTGACAGTGTATACTTTGTCGGCCTGAGGACACTTAGATTGAGCGTGTGTTGTTCTCTCTGGTGAGAGCACACATATGTGTTTGCATGAAGACCTGGTTCTATGTGGGAGTGTGTTTGATAAACTGTGAGAGCATGTGGGAGACTGTTTGTCTATTCATCTGGGTAAGAGCAGGAGAGAAAGAGCAGAATGAGGAGGTGGAAGAGATCTGCTTCCAGCCTCTATCTTCAAGTCAATCTGATCACAGTCACACAAACCTCTTTATCTTTCCCTTAGACTGAAGGGAGGGAGACATGCAGAGAGAGAGAGAGACAGACAGACAGAGAGCAAGAAAAATAAATATGTTTTAAAGAGGAAAAATACAGAGGGAAAGAGATTCAATCAGGCGGCCTTAAGAAGATAGAGCAGATTTTTTGTTTAAGCGGATCATCAGAGTCATGCTCAGACAGCATCTGTCAATGAAGATGTTTGTGCTATTTCGGTATCACAGTAATAAGGTATTATTGCCCAAATGAGAGGCTCTTTGTTATCAGTGAAGAAAGATATAAATGAGGATGTAGCATGTCAACTTTGATACTAAGTTGTATCACCAAGGTTATCAGTGGTCGCTTCAGCCACAGTAGAAGTGGAGTTTCCATTGACATCCTAGTCTGCAGCCTCTATTGTGTCCTAACACACACACGGGATACTGACAGGGCACGCTCAAACGCTCTCTCTGGTTATTACTCAACTGCTGACTGATTGCAAGAAAAGGCGTCAAAAGTCCTAAAACTGAAAAGCACAAAATTGTGTCTCAGCACGGGTGTGTCGGCCTTTCTGCCTGCAGAAGAAGAAATAGCACAAAAAGAAGAAAATACAATCAAATAAATCAACACAAGCTTAATTGCAGGTCTGGCACAAATGGATGGCTGTCATTTGTGATCCAGCTCTGGCAGCCGTCCTGACAAGGAAGAAGATTAGTAAGAGTTTGGAGGCAAAGAGTTCACATTGGGTAACGGGGCAATGGGGCAACGGGGCAACGGGGCAACGGGGATGTGCGTGCGTGCGTGCGTGCGTGCGTGCGTGCGTGCGTGCGTGCGTGCGTGCGTGCCTGCGTGCGTGCCTGCGTGCGAGCGAGCGTGCGTGCGTGCGTGCGACCTGTTATTGCAGTATCATGCCCCATTGGCTGATGAGTTGCTATGCTCATCTCTTGTTCCTCTCAGCCCCAATCAAACCTGTCACAATACGAGTCAGCGTGGTGGTAAGTGGGAAAGATGCCTCTTACCACTAGATCAATCAGTTATCTGACACATCAGTCCGATTTTATCCAGCGCGGAGCCACATCTGAAGCCAGGTGAGGCTGCGGTGGTGCCGAATAGCTGGATAGGGACAGATGGAGGCTGGAATAGGGCTGGAGAACTGAACAAACTGAGAGGCTGAAGAGCCAAAATCTAATTTTCTCAGTGGCCTTGAGAGTGGAGCATGCTCAGTGCTGATGTTTGTCATGTCTCCCTCTCCGAGATGCTACTGCAGTGCTTCCCAGCAGGCTTGGCACAGGCTTACTTGCGGACATCTCTCTTATGGAGCAATACAGTGGCCAGGCTGCAGCTGCTCTGTGGATGGCTCTCTCTGTGTTTCTTTGTTCCGCTCTCCATTTCTTGGTTTTTGCTCTGCCTCTCTTCAGCGCTCTCCCGTGTTACCTTTCTTTTATTTCTGCCACTCTCACTCTTCCTTCCATTGTATCTCTCACACGTTATCTTCTACTTTCTCGCTTGCATCTTTTCTTGTCTCTCTCCCCCTGTCTCTCATCCTCAATCCGCCCTTCCACATCTCTCTCACATACTCTAGTTGCTACCCTTAAGACTGTGGTTACCATGGTGACAGCAATGTGCTGCGGAAACGTCAAAGAGCTGTATCCACCCAGGATCACTTCCTTTTTTAACACTTAAATGCTTTCTTGCTGTTTTCTCTATGATTTTTAACCAAACATCCATGCTTGATTTGAATTCCCCTATCCTTTTGCTATTTTGTAAACGAGACAGTGGGTGTGCTGTTTGGTCTCTTTTTGTGCTCCGGATCTCAGCTGTTGCTGAGCAGAGTCATTAGTAACACTCAGATTTGGAATCGCAGTTGACCATGGCACAGACGACCTTGAGAATAAAGCCCCTTCCTCAGGGCCTCCATATGTCACTGATATTGATTTGTGTCGTGTCTGTCTGTAAGGGGGCTTCACCAGCCTGCCCAGTGACATAAGTCCTCGGTTCCTCCTCTTTCGCCTGTCATTCATACAGAGAGCCACTTGCACAGACTCTCAAAGTACATACATTTAAACAAAAAGCAGCAAGACTGGCATTATCAAGCAGATTGTATTTATGTGTTTAACGCAAGCCCCTGTCTACTACAACAGCTACTGCTGCTGGATGTGCAGTTTTTTATTTTATTTATCGGGCAGCCTGAAAGTTCCAACTTCACACTGCAGTGCATGCTGAAGCAGATGCCTCGTTGAAAGGTAAATATTAGCAGGTGCTGTCATCTGATGAAGAGGATATTATTTTCATTCCCAAATCTCTTTTTCACGTTTTACCCTCTGTTCTTTCCTACCCTCATCTCGTTTTTTTCCCTTGTACTCTCTCCATGTATTTCTCTTAGAGGTTGTGAGCGCCCCCCCCCCTTCCCCGTCCCCTCCCCCTCCCACCCTTACCACACCTCTGATAGTCAAGACTGCAGACGTGTGTTAAAAGCAGGCACTATACACTCCTTTAAGCTTCTCACCTCTCTCCCCCCCACCCCCACCCCTATATACTTTGTTGGCAAAAAGGCAGACAGATGTAAACAACACAACCTAATGGCTGTTTAGCCATTATGTCTGAAAAGATAAACTCTGGTGCCTGTGAAAGGGCAGGAGTGCTGTTGAGCTGTATCAATGTGATGATGTGCAGGTATGCTGTTGTTAGGAGGGAGCTGCTCAGCTCCATCATGCAGGAAAGCTGTCTCCCCTTTTTTGGGGGGGGGGGGGGGGGGGGGGGGGGGGATTAGGAGGCAGGCAGAGATGGGGCCTGTGGAGCATTTATGAGCAGAACTTATAGGGCTTGGCCTCTTTTTTCTTTTTTTTTGTGGATGTGCTCCTCAAGTGGTGCTCCTCCCACATGGCCCACTGTGCCCCTCCACCTCCAGACCCTGATCCGAGGACAGCCCACGGCTGTTGAAAAACAGCAGATGCTTTTGAGTAGACTAAAAAAAAAAGCGAAAGAGATTTAGATGCACATGTCCATGACCATATTTTTGTCTGGGTGTGAAAAATGGTGTTCATTTCAGTCACTTGTTGTATGTACTCTAGAAGCTCAGATACAAAAACTCAACCTTGTTCAAGGCTCTTCACACAAGGACAAACAAAAATAATAATCTAACTTATTTTGTGTGTAATAAAATCCTTTCCTTGTGTATGTCCACTTTTGCATATCCATGTTTTATGTAACTGCCAAGTGGAACACTGCTGTGGCGAGTTGTGTTTGGAAAACTCACACATTTTCACATCCATGCTGCTACAATTTAAGAAATTTGCTCACAGTTTAGCAGAAGCTCGGCAAGTTTGCAAAAACTTTGAGGCAAGAGCTCCATATTGATGTCCACACTAACCTCGAGGTTAACCTGTTCCCAATGCTCCGGGAGCTATGTGCAGAACACCCATATAACTCATGTCATCTAAGGTTACATTTCACTAATTTGCATCTTGTGTGGTTCTCCTTGAAGACACACGTGGGCTCTTAAAGGAGCTGGTTGAGAAATGCTTTGAGCAGGACAAAGCCAGTCTAAATCTATATGCAATCATCCTGAAAGTGCCATTTATATTGTCCTGACGTCACAGATACTCACATTTCTGACACATACATAAACCACACACCCACCAAGAGACATACAGGCCTGGGAACGAGTCTCATCTTGTTGAAAAGTGGAGGAGGATATGAGTGTTGAGGTTGGGGGGAGATAGGGTGGCAGGGGCAGCTCTCTGACACACCGGGGCCGTTGCCAGCCATCAGTTACCTCTGCTGACAGATTAGATCATCGAGAAGGAAAGAGGAAAGAGCAAATTTGTTTCTGGAGAAGGAAAAGCCCTATATTGGACTTGAATGGTGTGTTAAACTTTGGCCTCAGTTTGACCCCTGCAGTTGTGTTGCCCACAGATGAGGCTTACGCCATTGAGTGTGCCGACCTGCTAAGACCCTTCTGCTGCCCCCTTTCCAATCCCTGCTGCTGCCGCCTCCTCCCAAGAAACGTGAAGACTAAACTGAGGCAAACCCTGGGAGGGCCCCGCAGATGACTCATCTTCACTCGGCTGTTGTTTCGGTGCGTTTTTATTTTGTTGCCACTTAGGACAGCCGAGTTCAGTCAGCATGAAATTTGAAAACCTTACTTTCATACAGCAGCTTAAAATAATACTGCGATCATCATGTAGTCACAGTTTGGGCCATGTTCGCATTAGATATTGTCAGATATCCTTTTGCTGTATTAAAGTCAGGCAGGGAGCCGACCACCACTTAGAAAGTTCTGTTCTTAGATTTCCTTTTTTTCCGCCAGCCACAAATGTGTCGCTGCTGGCCTTCATTTCAGTCTTGCCCCACCTTTATATGTGTCTCCCCTTGCCCTACTTTCCTATGTGCTTTCAAACTATCTACTGACATACATAGAAAATACAAAAAGTGAGATGCCCACTCACCTTTCAGAATAGATAAATGGATTTGATACCAGGCCACGGTCTGGTATCATTCATATATATATATATATATATATAAAGATAAAAGCTTGTTTTAGTGGTTGGTATTCCTTTCTGCTGTGTGGACATTGATGACACCTGGCTAACAGCTACAGTGAAAGAACGAGATGCAACCGCAGACAAGCTGCAACTTGCCTGTAGTACTGAGAGGGGGCTGACAGACAAGATAGGTGAGGAAGGGGAGTAGCTAGGGAAGCCAGAGATGATTTTGTGTAATTTTGCAAGGAGCAGTCTGTCGCAGATTGTGATCTCACATTCGGCAGCTCACACACCGCTCACTTGCACATATCCACAGAATCTGTGCTCGGCAAATCTATACCAGATGTGAAGTGTTTTGGGACCCCGACATCAACCTGGCAAGGGCAGGTCCCCACCTGAATTATCTGGGTGGGGTCAGCAGTGCAGAGGGGATCATTTAAGTGGTCTCACTGCACTCTTTTCTATGGATCTTTAGAAAAGAGAAGATGCTCCCGAGGTAGCAACAGAGTTGGCTACAAGCAGGGCGAGGGAGCTTGAATGGGGAGACTTCAGGTTTCTGTGTGGACCGGGTCGCTGTCCGTCCTCAGCTGTGGCTGCAGGGCCTGGAAGAGCCACTGCTTATCTGATAGATCCAGTAAGGGAACAGTTCATTGCCTTAAAGCAATGGGAAATGCCTTACTTGCTCCCTCCCTCATTCTCCCCTCCCTCTCTCTGTATTCTTTCCCTTTTCTCCTCAGAGTTTCTTGAGCGGTGACTCTCTACCTTTCCCTATTTTTCTCCCCGCTCCCTCCTTCCCTCCCTCTCCCTCTCTCTCTCTCTCTCTCTCTCTCTCTCTCTCTCTCTCTCTCTCTCTCTCTCCCTCTGCCCTGCTGTGAGTAGGTGGTTCCTTGCTTTACTTGATTGGTGTGAGTCTATATAGCAGGAGAGACGCTCTGACAGGCTCAGAGTCTGGTGGTGCCTACTTGCCACACGTTCCCAATAGGACTACCTGTTTTTTTTCCTGTGTCTTCCCCTGAGAGGATTTACCTTCTTCTGACAGCATGACGGAGAATAAGAGGAAAGATAAGAAAGGGAAAAAGAGGGGGGGTAAGAAAGGACAAAAGGAGAAAGAAGCTGATTCCACAACAGGTAAAATTAAATTAAAGGTGTTTTTTGTGTAACATTTTATGTATATACAAATACATATATGTGAATGTACATTACATGTGTGTGTGTGTGTTTTGACAGATAGTGAGTCTTGGAGAGAAAGAATGAGATTAAGTTTAGTTACTATATCACGGAAGTGTGGGACAAAGTATCCCCTCGGCTTGTCAAAGCTTGCCTCTTGGTTGTCACATGGATTGGTCTCCCGATGTGGACAGCCTGTAGAGGGTCGTGAAACGATATGACTCGTTTAAAAAATCAACTAAATGTGAAGTTTAAGCTCAAACAGCTCTGGACCTCATAGAGGCAAAGCACAGTTGTGTTATAAGCTGGCTACAACCGTGCTTTAAAGATTTTTGTTAATTCATGGCATAGAATTAACCGTGATGTATGTATAGCAGAATACAATATTTCAGAGCAAACTTGTTGACAGCGTTAACAGTTGTTTAGTTCCGTCTGAATTATGAGCATGTGGTGAGTCATCCAACATAAAAGTCTGTCTGTATATTAGCTTGAAGCTACTTTGACTTTGAATTGAAGCGCTCTGTCTTTCAGTGTTGAACGTAGCAATGTGCTTGCTCAGTGGTGGATCCTACAAGCTGCAGCATGTCATTGTAGTTTGACCTCAGGTCACGGGGAAGCCCAACCCCCGTTTCAGTGACACAATAAAGGACACTACCATGATTATCACTGCAACTACGA
The DNA here is from genome assembly GCF_009769545.1 of Cyclopterus lumpus. NCBI lineage: Eukaryota > Metazoa > Chordata > Actinopteri > Perciformes > Cyclopteridae > Cyclopterus > Cyclopterus lumpus. The sequence continues at coordinate 10,114,304 of NC_046979.1, forward strand.
TGACTGCTCATTCTTGGTGTGAACATACTGTATCTTTGACAGCATCTCTTGATGATGGTAGCCATTTTGTACCTTCTGATGTCAGCTTCCAACAGATAACCCTCAAGACTGGGTTTAGCATTTTTTGCAGGCATTCTAGAAATGATATGACCCTTTTCAGCTTAAATGTGCTACTGTGAATATGTTTAGCATCTGTGGTTTTATTACTCATGAAAAATGTAATATAAATAATTGCTCTATTGATTGTGATCTATAAACATTTGAGATAAATATTTCCTTGACCTAAAAGGGACACAGAATGCTTGCAGAATATTTGTTCAGGTCTTTGTTAATCAATGAGCACAGCCGCCGTACACAGAGAGAATATAGTCTGTTTTATTTTTTCAATCATAATAAATAAAAATTGTAACTGTTGTTGTTCATCTGTCAGCTGACGCTTAAAATGTCAGTTTTAACAAGCTTTGAGAGCTTTTCTCAATTTTTGTTTTCTCAAAGTAGTTGGATTAACAGTATAGCCCCAGAGCTATTTTTTAAAGCCCAACAAGGGACACGAGTTGAACATTAGCAATAGCTATAAACTCTCATTTGCAACAAACTTCTTTGCAGAGATATGTTGTATTGCATTGTCCCTATCAAATAAAATACGTTGACATTTAAAAATATCCAGAGCATGATAATCTGATCTTGAATCATCAATGTTCTCATGAAAGGAGATTCGTAATCGTTGTGGGCAAATGGGCAACCTTCGTGAAACTACATGCGTACCACCCTTTTTAAAATGGAGCTTTCAAAGTAGGCCATGATGACAACATGCTGATGGATGATGCTTGTTGTGTCTGCAAGAGTGATACTTCATACACGGCGTGACCACATCAGATGATCTTGGCCTAAGGCTCCCTCTTCCAAATTAAAATGAGATGAACCAAACACCAATTTTAAAGATGGATCCGGCTCTTTAATAAATGTTGCCAGCCTGTAATTATATACAAAGGACATTAATCTTCTGAGGATATGTGTTATCTCTTTCTTAAAAGAGTAGACATGTACGTAGCATCAGAACCGCATGCCAGCTTCCTGTATACTGCCTTTGTGTTCTGCTCTGTTCAAAAAAGATAATCAAAAGATCCTTTAGCTATCTAGCTAGCTAGCTAAAGGATCACTAGCTAACTCGCGAGCTTCGCTGGTGTTCTGACGAAGCAGCGCCGACAAACCCAAATGTAGTGAGTTCTGCTCAAAGAGACAATTGGAGATTAACGCCTGTATTGCATCTTGTGCAGTTTTACATTATCCACCAAAATATGGATTCATGATTTGTCACAAAAATATATAAGCATGATAAGATAAGATAATGAAAAGCAAAAGGAATTTGAGGTCAGATCGTTGTGTTCTTGCTTCCAGATATGATATAGCTCAATCTTCCCTGATTATTAATTGCAGTCAAGTTGTTTAGTACTCATTCTAACTTTTAGTTTTTTTGTCATGGCTGCTAATATGGCATATGCTTGGAATTCTAGGCTTGGTATTAAATGCAACTACAACTATTAAGATGTTATTTCAACTAACTTTTTGCATATATGCAAACAGTCTTTTACATTGTGGATAATACAGTATACAATATATTGTGTTTGCATGCACATGTTCACATATTCGTATGGAGGACATGTGTCAAAGTATAATTGTATGTAATTTAGCCCATGAGCGCTTCGTTGAGGGTGTTAGGCTGCCAGTCAACTAACACTGACGTCGCAGGAACAGGACAGTATTGTCTCTTGTACTGCACCACACTTTCCCAGAGAACTTAGTTTCATACCTTTATTAAAGAAATTACACAGCAGGTACTTCTCAGCTATAATTGCCATTTCCCTGGCTATGACATCACCAGGATTTGTACCAGTAAGTATTTCAAAAAGTGTTGATTTATGGAATTCTGCTGCCTTCATGTTAAATTCCTCTCAAGTCTTTCGCTTTTTTAAAGGCCTGTGTATTGTGGCTGAAAGTTGACACTCTTTAAATAATGTTGCAGGACCTTTCTAATGAATCAAGCCGAGGGTTAGGGGAAACTTCTGCAGTGCTTAACAAAGACATCTGTGCCAAAATGTGGGTCCTTGTTGGAAAGAAACGACCCCTGAGGGATGGAAAACGTTGATGTGAAGATGAGTAGAACGAAATGCCACAGGCATTTCATCAAATCTGTCATCAATACAATGCAACATGAACGTATATCTCTCTTTTATCAGTCAGATAGCCCTGTACAGTCTGCCTGACTTACATAAATAACCTTGTGTGTGTTGGTGATAATTTCGTAATCCATTCACTTCTAACCTCCATCTTATATTCAAGACAAAACTCAACAAGTTATTTTCTGACTGGGTTTGCGTGCGGGAGGTAATAATTACTTGTGGAAGTGGAGAATTGGCTCCTTCATTTTGTGCCAAATGCGTCCTTATCATGCCCTAACACCTCAGAGCTACTCAAATTATGTATCAATAAAATGTTTTACAGAGACAAGTAGTCAGAGGAGGTGGTTTGAAGCCTTAGACATTCTCAGCTTACAATTCAGGTATGATCTTGCTTTATGTAATTACTCTTACAACATTGGCTTTTAATTTGCTGATTAAAAAAACTACTGGAAAACTAATCAGAAATGCAGCTTCAACTGGCCTATGTTCAGCATTATAGTGCCTAAAGAACATCTGGAAATCCGTGCACGGTGAATGTTTTGTGTTAAGTTCGCTGCCATAGTCTCGACATGGCTAATCAAAACCACTAATTGGTAAGCAAAACGAAGTCTCTTGAAAGGTGGTAAAATGTCTAGGGATAATTTATGACAAGCTTTTAATATGAAAGCGTTTTGCAAATGAAACTTTTTGCTGGTTTACCAAAGAGCTTCCATGTAATACTGTGAATACTGTATACACATTTGTTCGCAGTGCTGTTAGTGTTGACCATTGTCAAAGAAATGATAATTTATATACAATATGCATTCAGCTTTTAGTAGACCAGTTGGGGGATTCCACAATGACTAGAGTGTACAAAAATACTCATTATCATGAAAGTCATTTACTAAGCAGTAAGACCAGGACGCAGCACATGATGGTTCAAATATAATGTTTAATTTTTGTACTAATGCACTGTTCTTCATAATAATAAGTCACAACAATTATTATTGCAAAAGAGCAATGTGCACTGGGACTACTAAAGGTCACAAAACAAAACACAGAGACCACAAAAGGCTCGGACTTATACATTAGTTTCTAAGGTTGTGCAAAAGTAATGTTATTTTAGTTTTGAGGTCATGTATATTATTGTGACAAGCCTAGTTGTACTGAATATTTAATTATCTTTAATATTCCAAAACATTCAAAAATAACAGTTCACAGTTAAAACTGTAATATTGATTGCTTAACCAATGAGACAAACTTAGAAACTCAGTACGGTGATCATGCTGGATTGGTAATATTTTGGTTTCAAGATGTTCAGGGCACCAAACTGACCAGTTCAGCTGCTTGTATGCAAGTACAAATTATTTGACTGATTTCAATTCACCCGAAGGGAAACCCTGTTAGTAGCATGTTTGCAGAGTTTAGTGAGAGAGAAGTCGAGTGTTTTGATTCACGTGTAAACAATGTAGCAGATAATTATTTGGGGAAAGTATATTGGTTGTGTTGGTAGGCTGTTGAAATGATATCTTTAAGCAGATGTTGTGTTACAGTGACTAGTGTGCAGTGGCGGAAGATCATTCCCACATGCAGAACCCATTTCTCTTGCGATCTCGCCATGCAATTTGTCTTTTGACAACATGCAGTGAAATGACATAACACCAGAGTAATCAGGGATACTTTGTCTAGAAGGGGAAATACAAAGGCATGCCTCGGATTCCTTTTCTAAGCTCCTGGAAGTAAAACAGAAATGTTAACTCAATAATACGAGCAATCCATTGTTAATTCATCAAGTGACTTTGTTTTTGAACCTCTCTCTGGTCTGAGGTTTCCAACTGTTTGTTACCCAAGGCAAGAGCTGTTGACACGCCGGTTAGGCTTGTATTCTCAAATTTGTTTTTTATAGTCCATGTCTGCAGCTGCCCCTCCGCTTCAAAAAGAGAGAATCAGGCTGTTGTTCGGGCGAGGGTTTATCATTGCTGCCTGACACTTTTTCCACTTGTGTAATGGAAAATGAGACAACCATTTGTCTCAGAGAAATTAATTCTATTTCTAAAGATAACAACGCTTTATTATGTTGTTGGAAAAAAACATGAATGCTTTATCTCGAGTGCAGTGGATTTGTATTGTACTTTGCGCATCAAAATATCAACTTTAACATACTCTGTTTTTCACATCAATCGAAACATGAGAAACTTCTCCAAATCACTGACCAGGCTGTCACAGTACATTCTTTTATGCTTTTTTAGAAGTTCATGGATGTTGAAAGGCATTTGTTTTTATTAATTCATGTTGTGTTACACTGATTAAGGGGCTAGAAATACTTGGCATGGCGTGAAGACTAATCTTGATGCAGTATAATGTTAAACATCTGTATCTGAAAGCTGAAGTGTCTGATAGACTCCTGTGTCTTCATTAGAACGGCATCCTGTAGATGGATCAGACCCTCTTACACATCTGGCACACTGGGCTGATGAGAGGTGCAGTCCTGTGTTTCTGTAACTATTCCAGGCAAGGACAAAGTGTGTTTAATTTGCTTGGCAAGGACAACACTGTGTCCAGGAGAAATCATGTACGGACGGCAACTTGAGAGCGTGGAAATTTCTTAAGTCATTAGTTAGCTTCTAGATTCAAATAAAAGTTTTCCTTACAAAATTAAGTTTTAATACTTTAGAGCACCTCATGAAAATGTGCAATGAAGCTGCTTATCAAACATCTGTGTAATTACGTACAGTACAACTGATTCAGTTAGCCAGCCTAATGTGAAAATTAGGAGGATCAGCAGACCACAGAACATTTTACAGTCCGATCTTTATTTAACATCAAGTTCCATATAGCAGTGTATTTGTTAAATAACAGAAAATGTTTAATGTAGAACATCTGGAGTATTAGGAGTCTCATGTTCAGTATATATGTTCTTGCTGGAGGCTATCAATAAACCCTCACCACGCAGAGTTAATGTGAAATACATACATATGACACACGGCATGTGTGCTGCCTATATAATGTTATAATTTCAGCCAATTTTAATGTTGTTGTCTAAAACCCTTTTTGGGACTGTGACATCTCAAACTAACAGCTGGAGCAATCACAGCACAAATATCTATCCTGATAATAAGCTCATTAAGGTTACTGAGTGTCTTGACACAAATGCACATCTGTGTGTGAATCTTTGTCTTTGTTTTCCAAACACCATGAATATCATCACTCACATTTTCCAACAGATAAAGGTCCACGGTCTTATCAGCTACAGAATAATTTTAGTAACAAATAGATGCTTTATAATAGTCCATATTATAATAATAATTCCATTGATCTGAGCTTTTTATGAGCTATTTTAAAATTTGACATCTTTGACTATCGTCAGCATTGTCAATGATCACTCTACGATCAGGCTACTGTACAATTAAACTAATTCCAATAATAGCATATGTATTTCTTAAACAATCTAGGCAAACATCTCCATCTATGGGCATCAGACCTTAAAGTGAGACAACACATTATAAAGAGGGTACAAGACATCAAACATGAGCCAACAAGTACAAACAGAGGCACAGTGTACTATTCAGCTCGATAGGGACAGTTATTTCATGTTTGACTAGTCAGTTCATATGGAAAATTAACTTTATAACAAGAAAAGAAGAACATGTGTTTTAGTAATGCAAACACTGCTGACACAGTGAAATAGGTTCAAGCTATAGAGAAGTTACAGAGTTCATCAAATTAATTTTCTCCAACATGGATGATGTTAGATCTGCATCAACTGAAAGGTCGTTCAATGACAACGAGATCCACAGCTGGAACTGAGAGCTGGAACCTCTGGCTCAGATCAGCAGTATTAGTGCCAGGCGACCAGAGGTGGCAGGTCTCACAATACATGTTCACGAGGCACAGGACTTCATTGCAGAGCTAGAATAGACACATATGTGCCAGACAAAGCTCTTTGCATGTGATCACTTGTGTATGTGGCTGATACCAGTGAGTTGAGTTAGGACCAATAATAAACATGACATTGACTATTTCCCCAATAGCTAACGGAAGTGCTTCATTGGCACTCAGTGAAGTGAAAAGGAGAACGACAGGGGATTATTTATGTGCACCTATATTTCAATGTTTAATCGAAGTCGTTACCTGTGTAAACTCTTCACTTTGCTTGTCATGCCTTCTTTGTCACCAGTATCCTTTAGTGACGATGCACAGCAAACAGCTGAAGCTTGTGGGACTGACTCAGTTTAGCATATGCATGCAATTGTAAATGTTACACATAAAGAGAGAGAATGTGGGGGGGGGGCATCTTGGCCAGCCCCTGGTTGACCCTTGTTCACCCCTTCTCTCTCGCTCCGCCCTGGATGAGTCTTCTCCTAAACATGTGTGCAGCTGTCAGCTGGCAAGTGTCGGTGTGTGTTGCGTGTGCATGTATGTGTGCATTTGGACAAAGATACCTTTTCATATTTCGATTATTTTTTTTCTTCTTCTGAGGAAAGAAATATATACGGAAATTACGGAATATATGGGTTTTTTTAAGACCACATTTTTTTCTCAAACATAACATAGTGCAGTATAAGGTATGACCGAGCTCAAGAGAATATGAAAGTTGTAAAAAGTGACTGAATCTTCAAAATGTGTGATATAACAGATTTTACATTTCACATGTCGATGAATGAGTTATAATAGGAAACAAATGTCAAAAGCTTTTAGATGTTATCATCACAACAAACTAGTAATTATAGTGTCAATGTTTTCGTAGTTACCACTTGCCAATTTTCCTCATGAGCAAGTGGATGTTTACTAAATATTGCTTCAGGTGTTTTTATAGGCGCAAAGATGGAGGGAAATTCGGCCTGTTTATTAGTCTGAGGCCAAGTTGATAATGTCTCTAGTGACAACATCTGGTGGTCACATGAGAGAGTTGTTGGCCCAGTCTGTAGAGATGATGATTGGCTGCTCTGCTCTGTCCTTCTTCGTCTCGCTGTTTTTCCTAAAACACCAACACACACAAACCTAAATGAACTGTGCAAACCAAACAATAATCAAGTTTGTGTCTATAGCGGTTAATAACGTTGACTATTTCTCTTTCTCTCCTTTTAGCTTCGGCTCCAAAGTTAAAACCAATGAAGAATCCAATAATAGTGGAAGAGGGAAGCAAGCTCATAGTTAAGTGTGAGGCCACAGGGAATCCAGCGAACCCCACCTACACATGGTTCAAAGATGGCAACGAGCTGAAGAAAAGCAGAAAAATCAGAATACGGAACAGCCTGTGAGTACAAGTCACCCATGTCCTGGAAACCTAACACAAACAGTGTAAGATGAAAAGAGACTGAGGCAGTTTTTAAAGAAACTGTTTAAAACCAATTCAAAGATCTTCATCAAGAGAGCGGTTGAAAAAAAACCTGTAGTATTCCTTATTGAAATGTAGTATAATGAATATTACTAAATCAAGCCAATGTATCAGCCGTCCTTATACCCATGTGTCTTTCTCATACAAATAAAAAGCAACGTTTAGAGGAAATAAACCGCATCCGCCCTCAATTGTGGTCTTGTATTTTTAAAAAATGGTTAAAAGTCACCAAGATGGTGCCCACCCATTTGAATAAGAATTGTTCAGCCAAACGAGCTGCTGTGGGGCCCACTGCTCAGTTACTCTCAGCCCATAGACTTTACAATGGGATGACATCACACATATAAATTGTTTTTTTGCACTTCAATAAGGCATAACATAAAGTGTCATAATTTACCTGGTTTGCAGTTTGAGGTGTTCTTAATGATAGCAGCCCATTTGGGAAGGAAAAAACAACTTTTTGGGCTGCATATGATTTATTTTGTTGCAGTTCTAAAGTTGACCACTGGGGAATCTTAGCAACACTGGCGCCACCATATTCAGCTCTTTAATATATCCATTTTGAGACAATATCTAAATGTTATTTAGGAGAAAATACCCAGCAGCAAAAATAGCTTAATTGGAAAACACTATAGTAAAACAAACAACAACAAAAAAAGGATATTGACTTGGCCTGTAAAACCAAGAGCCCCTTTTATAATACAGAACGCTAGGTAACAACTTTGGCTCCAGAAAAAGATATTATATGTACCTATACAGCACAGAGTTGTTGCCATGCCCTGTTGGCTGCCTCTCTGTCCCCCATGTTTCCACTTGTTGCGTTTCCATGCTATTTCCTCCCTGCCCTGATTCCCCTGACTCAGCTGTGCAAGTGTTGTCTCCCACAGGAAAAACTCCAGAGTCCAGATCAACGGAGCACAACTGGAGGATTCTGGGAATTATACATGTGTGGTGGAGAACCCGCTGGGAAAGGACAACTCCACTGGCACTGTTAACGTCCAAAGCTGTGAGTACTGACTCCTAAGCAACAAGTGAAGAGGCACAGATGTACATTGTTGATGTGACTGCTCTCTTGCCAAATGAGAGATGAAAAGGAGCCATCGCAAACAGGAATGTGACGATGGTAACATGCATGAAGAGCAACTGTCCACACATGTGTCTCTGGCTCATTAACAGTACATCGTACTTGGAGAAGAGTGGAATTGAATGTATGGTGTGATCTTTTTTTCTTTTTTTTTCTTTACTGTAGTCTGCTGGCAATATGAAATCCAACATAACTATACTGCACATTGCCTTTGGCCGCCACTAGCACACAACAAAAGCAGTAGACCGTAAAATGCAAAAGATAGCTCCACAGAATATGAAAGTATGAAAGTTGTATAAAAAAGAAAAAGAAAAAAGGAAGTCTTTGTAGTGTGTGATAGAATCTAACAGGCTTGTTCAGCAGTGGTGTGTGTGCATTGCTGAGTTTTGCAAAGTACTGTAGCAGATGAGAGAGTTTTGATAACAGCTGCTTCCATTTGGTGGGGTGTTGAGTTTTTGTTTGTTCCAAGCAGCGCGGGTAGTGAGTGTGGAGCTGCTGTGGGTGGCTTGTTGTCTGAGTGGATGGAGCCAGTACAAAATATATATAAAAACATATATATATATACATATATATATATATATATATATATATATATATATATATATATATATATATATATATATATCTTACAGAGCGGACACAATTCATGAAGGTTTACTGGATCAAGGGAGGACTTGATGTTATCTGGTTCAGGACTGTCAAAGAACTCCACGGCAGATTGTCTGGCACGCATGAGTCACAAATCGGAAGTTCACCTGAAAGACCTGAAGACTGCTACGTAATGTCTCAAGACTTTGATGCTGCGCAGACAAAGGTCTGTGATGTTGAAAAGAGTTAGTGCAGATTGCGTTTCTTTTTTATCAAACTCAACGTGCATGATGCACATATTCATTTTGGAGCATGTGAACTGAGTCTGAGTTGACTAGATTCATATAGCCGTTACTTTTCCTGCTTATGGAGAAAATAAAAGTGGCACGAGAGAGGAGATACTCTAATTTTCATTGCTGACCTTGACAGCATGAGGACTTATGGAGACATCCCACATTGGCATGAGAGGTATAGCTGGTAAGGAAAATGAAAGGGGCTGGAGTTTGGCCATCACTCAGTGTCCTTCACATTCAGGCACAATAATCACTCCCCCTTCATCTTTTTTATTTGTCAAGGCCACCCTTTAGCACTATTGTTTACGGTTACTTAAGCTGAGCTGCATTATCAGAGTAGCTGCTCTTTTCAGATAAAGAATGGGCCCATTGTGTTTAAAAACACAGAGATTATCAGTGCTTCCAACAGCCAAGTTTGATTTCCAGCAAACAATAGTGCAGAAAGAAGTCATCCATCTTCTATTTAAATAGGGTTTCATATCGCCTCTTCTTTTATTTCCCGACATCTAAAAAGCTTCAGTGGAGTTTTATAGCTGGATCGTGTGAAATACAGCTTACTGTACACTTGCTTTGACACTTGGCTATTCCAGTGCAGTGATATATTTATTTTTATGCAAGATTCAAAGCCTCAGACATGCGGCGCTAACATTTATGAAAAATTAAGCGGTAATCACTGAGTCATGTTTAATGTCCATCCATCCATCCATCCATCCATTTTCAATACCGCTTATCCTCATTAGGGTCGCGGGGGCGCTGGAGCCTATCCCAGCTGACATAGGGCGAAGGCAGGGGACACCCTGGACAGGCCGCCAGTCCATCGAGGATGTCAATTAAATAAAATAGGTCAACTGCTGTACATCCTGCAAAGGTCGGGGGAATCCCTGATGGTAGCACCTGTCTGCCTGAGTGTTTAATGAAGGCTTATGAACATGTGACTGGTGGCCCATGAAACTCTATATGATGATCTTAGCCGGAAAAAGGGCTCGTACTGCAACGATATGAAAGAAAATATAATATTACAAAGCAATGAACAAGTGGGCTGAGGTGTACAGTAGCCACAATGGATAAAACATGACTGAGCAATTATACGGTAGACACTGTTTTCACTTACAGCACACATTCTTTAAAACACGATACCCATAACATCTGGTGCAAAATATCCGCTGATGTTAAAACCCTGTATATTTGTGACACATTTTTGCACATTCTCGGACGTTTTCTTTCCGCGGCTGTCTGTCAGCACTGATGTTTTCTTAAGTCACCCTAGGGTATTCAAACAATGGCATCACTGTAAGTCCTATCATGTGCCGGGATCATCAGATGTCTGTCTCCGAGGTGTTTTTGTTTGTGTATGTGCGAATGTTCCTGTTCTCTGTTATATAAAAAAATGTCCCATTGTGTTACAGCAGCTCGTCTAGTTCTGTCATGCTTCAGGGGAGAAGGCAAGACAGGGCGAAGCTGGGGTGGTATGTCCATAGGCAGGGGGAGAGCTTCACTGAAACTTCATACAGTATGTCAATAAAAGGAAATGGCAGCAAACTGCATGTTGCTGTGCTTGTCATATTCTGATGAAAGGCTGAAATCAGCAGATGTTGAGAAAAGACAGACACGTGACATTTGAGAATGATTGCAACAATAATGGGTTCTCTCTGCCTATTAAACAGGTTGGATTTAAAAACATCTGTTTGAGCGCAAATGAGCTATTTGCTTGATTTTGCAGAGGGACACGTAATTAATTTAATTTTAAGGTCATAAGATTAAATTACTATTGTGTTAAAGGGCTGCAGCGGAGTACGCTTGCCTGCTGCAGTATGTTGCCGAAGCCGCATGTAGCCGCAGTATTATCTGTGTATGTGTGCCTTTTAGGGAGGGAGAGCGAGGGGAGGGGTGCAGATGTAGATGGACAGAGAGAGCAAAAAGAAGAAGAGAGCGTGAATAAAGGCATGGGGGGGGGAATACAAAACGAGGGAATGCATGACAGGAAGCAGACAAAGACATTACGATACAGAACAAGAGGGGGATACAGCTAGAGGAAAGAGAGACAGACAGTAAGGAACACAGAGAGAAAAGTGTGGAGAGGAGGAAGACAAGAGCCCGCTGTGTTGCAGGGGAGACTTTCACACCCATTTTAGAATGCAGTTTTTGCTTGCTAGCTTTGTCGAGGCAACCTACTGTATCTGGTATGTCAGCTACTAGCATGGGCTTTTTCTAGCATGCTAACACGGCTTGAACCTGCTTCATCAATGTGAAGTCTCTGAGGAAAATGCAGTCATTAGAAATATCGGCTTTCCCACTGAATTGCTCGAGACAGAAAGTGAAAGTCAAACAGGAGCATCATCCTCACCCTCACAGTGAGAGAGAGCGTAGCACATGGCTGTGCCGGCCTTGCTGTCTGTCCTGGTGAAGGCGGGCTTTGGGAAACCATCACTCAGCTCCACCACATGGTGAATACAGGCCACCACAAGCTCAGCAGCTCACACAGACCCCTGCGCTGTACCAGTCACTGTTTTGAGTTGTTGTTGGGTTTGTCAAAGTTGGAGCGTGGAAGTAGCTCCCGATTAATATTCAGTGGGTTTTGTTCCTTCAAAATTCTTTTTGCAAATAGTCTAAAAACAGTCGCACCAAATGCAACAACACATATTTTATTAACAAGTTTTAACATAGCCACTTTGAGTTGATCAACATCAATTACACAAGGAGTGCCAGACAAACCTGACACGTAGCCCTGAGGTGTGATTAAATAGGAGTTGCCGAAATATTCCTTGAATAAAAAGTGATTCCTCCACGTAGTGCAAAATGTGTCACGTAAAGGCGTGTGCGGTGAAGAATCACTGCCACTTGCCATGAAACATATAAACCCTCATTATTAATACTACATGTAACAGCTGGTCATTACTCAGCCCAGCCAACAATATTTGTGTAGCAAAACAAATGTGACACCTTTGTAACTCTGAGCTGAGACATGGAGCAGCCTTGGGCGGAAAACATAACTAGTGTGTTCAAGGCTGAACCTATACTCAAAGTGAACCCCTCGTGCATTTTAAAGCACGCAGTACATTTTGGTGTAATGCCAGCCATGCAGTTGGCCAATAACGTTGATTGAACCTGGTGTCTTTGTTGTTTGACCAGGAGAAGAGAAAAGCACACTGTCAGCCGGGCAGTGCCAGTTACTGTGCAATTATTCAGCACAGACGGTTGGAAACATGATATCAATCAGTGGAGCAATTTTTTATATTCTTTTCTGAATCCACAAGACTTTCCTCACCTCGTTTTCATTGTTGTGTTTCGCCAACTTCGGCATTGTGACAGAATGCATGCGAGTGTACAGCATGTGGTTGATTGTGTGTTTCCTGGTGGTCTCGAATATCATATGTCCTTTTGGCCATTTCTGTAACAATTGCTGCCTTTTCCAGAGTGGTGTTTCCAGCCTTATACCCAACCCCCAGTGTAGACGACCAGGCACCATTTGTTGTCCATTTGGTCTGACCTCTACCCTGTAATCAGTCCGGCATGGTAAGACCTGCTGGCCTTCTGCAGAATGGTATAGTATATCATTGACTCTTTTCTATAAGGCCACTGTGAAGGGGCAACACAAGTCAAAGTTAGCTTGGCTCCACGTGGCTTCAGATTAAGGCCTCCCATTATCCTACAGGCTGCTGTGTTGTGATAAGCGCTTGTGAGGCAGCCATGTGTCTGCAGGCTGCAGGTCACATCCTTGGGGGGTGCTGTGCTCAGCTCCACTGAGAGAGTGTGTGAGCGTCCAGGAATGTGTTGATGGAAATCACAGCTGAACATATGATTGCTCCAACCTCAGCAGTCATGCTGGGGCCCACCAGCAACATTTTTGCACATGCACGCACGCACGCAGGTCCACACACACACACACACACACACACACATACACACGCACACACACACACACGCACACATATACACACACAGACACATGTGCACACACCTTTACATGTATGTTTTCACTCCCCATCCTGAAGCCAAACACACACACACACACACACACACACACCTCATCACAAAACTAATGCTTAACTAACTCGAAATGTCACAACCTTTATAACCAAGTGGACAAAACAATAGTTCTCAGCAACAACGTGGCATGAAAATTAGACCATTAACATCAGAAAGTAATAAAAAACCAGAACATTGTTCACGTTTAGTTTGCAATAAACTCACCTATTGGCCATTACAACAAACAAAAACAAATAGTCAATAACCATTATTTACAAATTAAGCTAAGTTGTTGAGCCGATGTGTTACACTTCACACATCCTTGAGTAAAAGATGTATTGTGTTGTTAATAACGAGTCAGCTTCTAGTGTGATTATTTTTGGTAGAGTTTAAATCGTTTAGCGACCTAATTGTCACATGTCATTAACGGTGAAATCACGTTTAATGGTTTGTGGTCAGGTTGATTCCTCATACTTGCTGAAGGTAGTCGGCGACAAGAGAAAACGTATTAACCGATGTGATGACACTCTGACTTATGACTTGTTGACGCTTTTAGCTTTGAAATGGACAGACGTAGTTTTTTTAATTTATATTTAATGTTAACAGAGGACATGATTCAACACAAATAAACACCAGACAAAAAACTCCCACTGCCTTTTTTGTTTCTTTAAGTAATTTGTCATATCAGTCCTACCTAAGTGAAGCATTACAGTAAGGACGACTTTGAACTAGATAAACAACAACTTCCTTCGCTCCTTCTATGTCTCCATTTAGTCTGCGTAGTAAAAACAAAACTCACTCACTCTTACTACGCAAGGGACAAGATAAACTAATTTCTAATGACGCAGAAGGAAGTTAGTTGCGGTCGTGGCTGAATGTGGAGTATCTATGCCAATCAATTCTATTGATTGGTGTGGGTAAGCAGCAGCAGCCATGAGAGGAATAGACCTTTCACATCTGCCAAGCGTTCTGTATTTACAGGCCACAGGAGAACAGCTTGTCGGGGTTCTGTGGATCAAGCCGCTTGTGCTATTCGTCATGCCCACTTTTTCAAAATTATCTTCAGTCCCGGGGTCTGGACAGGCATTCCTCTACGATGGCGGTCTGATTGCACCAAAATCTCAGGTCTTGACAGTTGGCGGGTTTGACCACAAAATCAGGATCCAATTTATGCTCTGTGGAACAAATAGTATGTTGTAATCTAAAAGACACGCATTGCACAAAACAAGTTGTTGTTAGCATGAGCATTGTGGTTGGAAAGGAAGGAAGAAGGAATTGATCCCGACTTTCGCATTTGGAAGCTAAACTAAAAAAGTATCTTAACAAGTTGCAGTATCACAATGTCTTCAGTTCTGCATGGTTTTCATAAATCTGAAAAGATGTTCCCAGAGATACATATAACATATATATATTTAAAATGATGTTGCTCTAGCTTAACAAGTTTTGAAAAAACCCTGATGATATTTACTGCAGCTGACCAAAATTAAGAAGTTGAAAATAACCTTGACGTAAAGGTCTACATTTGATATCTGAGCAAATGCTAAACAACGACCACACAAAACCAACAATTTAAATCTCAATCAATTATTTATACATTCCAAGGTAAAATGTCACGAACGGATATGACGTCTTACCTCACGGCAGCTGGAGCGTGTCAGAGTTTGTTTAGATTTTCATCCTCAATAGTGTTTAGTTCTGAGGCCGTCACAAAATGGTAACTTCACCCACGCTGCCACTTTGTTTTTGTTTATCGCCTCGGCCTTTCTGTATTAGCGCGCAGCATCCTGTGCAGTGGGAAGATCTAGAGATGGAAGAGTTTACTTCATGAGCGGATGAACACCCACAGCATCGTAAGCACGCATGGTGCATTATCACTGAGCCATCGGGGCACGGCATGGGCTGTCACGAACGGGTTCAGTGTTTACATACAGCGCAGGACGCAGGAGGACTTGAACCTTGCCATCCAAAGAAATTATATATTATGGGGAAATAGTTATTCATGATGAATAGAAACCAACTTGATCGGACAAGGTTGTTGCATGCCTGTTTTACGTGTAAGGAAACAAACACGTACTTGTTTTGGCTGCTTTTTTTGGCATCTAGGTATTTTTTTTATAAGCCTGGGGCTCATTTGTTTTGACTACGCGTATATTAACTGTATGGTTTGTGTTTGGTGACATTTTGTATCCCACATGTTGTGAACCCTTCTTTAAATGTCAGCTCAGTTTTCATGCAACATGAGCATAGTTTACTAAGAACTCCAACAACATCAATGTATTGTCACAGAAAACAGGTAATGTTAGGTGGTTGACTGATGACACATAAATCAGCCCCCTAATAAGTCGGTAATGTTATTGCTTTTTGACAAGTGCTATGCACGGTATGAGTTATTAGCTTTGTACATATATGGTAATATGGTTGAGAAGAAGAAGCTGCTAAATGCTATCATTGTCAGAATCAGAGAAAAATAAAGCAGTAAAAGATTTTAAATCAAAATAAATGCTTCTCAGAGCTTCATTATGTTTCGCTTGTTTTGTTAATTCAATTTAATCTCGTCCATCCGAAGCGATAAGTGGACGTCCTCAATCAAGTCTTTGCAAAAACAAGTAAGTCATTGAAAATCAAAACACATCTCACTTTGTAGGATATCCAGTAATCTAGCTGTGTTATGTGGGACAGCTAAGCCCTCAGTGTGAATGAGTGAGGATATTGCTATGTGTGTGGAAGGAAGCAGCTGTTACACTTGAAACGCTGAGTGATGTGAGCAGGAGGTGACATGAGGTATTACTGTGTGCAGGGCTTTGTTAACTCTTCCAGGGCCCGGGACACAACTTATCTGAGACTTCATTTAATAGCATTATCAAAGATTCCCTTTCAGGCCCCTCTCAGCTGTCCTGGTGGTCTTTCCCCGATGTTGACCCCCAACTGTTGATGACTGTGCAGGATTCTGTTTTGACTTGCCAAACAACTAATAAGCACTTCTGTGTTTGTTAATACTTATTCTAAAAAATATATCAATTGCATCATAAAGGCTTGCTTGTACTGGGTTAGTAAGTAATAATGAACAGTTTCTTGGAGGTCCAGTGAAAAAAAGCCAGCTCACTGATAACTATTGTTCACCCACATCAAACAAGAACCCTGCTCTTCCCATTACCGGTACTTACAGAATTGGACATGAGCAATACTGTGTGTCTTCAAACTTTTCCAAAGTTTTCTTTGAGCACAGGGGGAACATATACTTAACATTCCATTGCTTAAAGCACAGAAGTGTAGTACTATAGTTTGGTAACCACAGCTGTCTCTCATCCTAAACCTCCCATTACTCCATCACGCTGCTTCCTTTTGTTAGTGATGTTGTAACTGTACTCGTCACACTACTGTCGAGGTGAGTAAGTCCTTTCCCGGGGACTCTGTATGGGGTACGTCAGCACAGTGTAGAGGCCATTTCCTTTTGAGTGTGTAGGTGTGAACTGTGGATGGAACAGGCCTCTCTTTAATCACAGGTACACTCACAGGGAACTCATCCTTTAGTATACAGAGAGTGGCTGCCTAACAAAACAGCCGGGCTCCATTGGCCTATTTTCCGGACGTACAGCGAGTGTGGGTGGTGTGTGTGTATATGAGTGAAGGAGGGCCGTGGCACACACATACAAGTGTGCTTTCTGGCTTTTGGGGAACAGCAGAGGGAAAACCTTTAGGAGCAGCTGGCCACTACTGTAACTGTGAGCACAAGACCCAAATATGGAGCTGTGGTATATGTCTTCTGTATCTGGTACCAGAAGTGAGGGCCAGCTGTTGAAGATGAAGGGCAAAGAAAAGCTGTGGATGCTTCAGGTTTTGTCCTTTTAAAGTGATGAAATATGAAGAATAATTTTGCAAAACTAATATACTGTAATATTAATATATGGTTGTTTCTGTAGGTGATTTCTTTGTCTGTCCCGCTCATTAAAACTAAAGTTAAAGTCCCGATTTAAGAATGTGACTTAAGTAAAAGTACAAAAGTATTAGCATCAAAATATAATATTGGATTATAGATTTTATTGCATTATGTGTAAGAATCACTTTTAAAGTTGCAACTGGCCATCTTTCCAACCAGAAGTGACACTAGAGGGTTGACATACAAACTATAAAATAAGGCATTTTTATTAACTGAAAACATACTGTGAAAAGCTTAAAGTTCAAAGGAGAAAAAACTGAAACCGCTGCTGTAGTGACGTGTCAATTACAAGGTAGCCACGCCCTAAAGCACATCCTGCTTCATGGTCCATTTTTCTATAAATTGGATCATAATTTACAAAATGAACATCATGCTGTATTAAAGACTTGACACTTTATCACAATGTTTTCTGAGGTAATAAATCAAGTGAGAAGTCGGGTCATGTTCTTTTAGACTTTTTTACAACCAGAGGAGTCACCCCCTGCTGACCATTAGAAAGAATAATAATACGTTTTTATGGGCACTTTCGTATTGTCTTCACTATGCAGAACCGCACGCCGCCTGCTAGTAACTAATGTTATCAACAGTTTTTAATCAAGTACAAAAGAACAATATTTCACTCTAAAATGTAATGGAGTAATTAGTAACATCCACCATCAAATTTAGATAAAGGATATTATTTACAAAACTTGAAACGTTTCAGTGAAATTTACAGTTTACAGTTTACAGTTAAATCACGCTGGCTTCATGAAAATATATCTTTTTTTTAATCTAATCTTAAATTAGTCAGACGAGGCTTTAGTCACTGTTTGACACGTGTACATCCCCCATGATAAATCCTTATGCCCCAAATATTAAATTTTCTCCAGATTAAACAGTGGTGGACATCTGCTGTTGATCCCTGACTTGCTTCAGATGAGCAACATCTTGCTTCAGTATATTACTCCAACAGGTGAAGCTGGCAGAACAGAAGAGTGTCTTTTTTCAGAATATTCTATATTTATCTACAGAGTTTGAACAAAATATGGCACTAGGTTCACTTGCTCATATAGTGGATGACCATATGTACTGTACACATATGAGGAATTTTCTCTTTCACCGGAGTGATCTTGTGAGTTGATTCTTTGGTAATTGCATGCATGTTGTTTGTGATTAATTTCTAAGCATATGTCCCTGCTTGAAGGTGCCTTTGAAGGTTTTCTGCAGAGTTGTCATCTTGCTCCTTCTCACTTTGTGCTGCTCATCTGTGACGGCAGTAGCCAGAGAAAGATGCAAAGATGCACGCACAAGGATGCAGTAAACAATAGTTTCTCAGGTCAGAGTGGGAAAAAGCAACAGGCATCCATAGACTGAAAAACAAAGAAGTGCGGTAGCATAACGCTGAGCCTGAGCTGCTTTTGAAAGGAGCCGCCCTGTCTGGGAAACACCATGTGTCACTTTGTTGCCAACTGTACACATTCTGGTGGCCGCCACGCCAGCGGCCATACCAGCACCCGTTTGTGCAACCGCACCATACCCTGCCTTTTCCTAAGTGCACTTTGCTTCTTTGACATGCATTCGCAGCTGTTGTGCAATCACACACTGGGCTGCTCTTTGATTTCACTTCAGTGCTGAGACAATTGAGGCAGGCAAGACCAGGCATATCAGCTATGTGACTGAAAAATTGTAATAGGAGACAAGAATATAAAAGAAGACACACTGGTTGTGGCAGTGGCAGTCTAGATGAAGAGTGGGTGGTAGATTAATGTTCCTGGCAGGCTCCATTTTGTTCATTTCTAAACATTCCTGTTTCATATTGAAGGTGTTTGAATTGTCGATAATTTTCTATTGAAAAAAAAAGCATTAAGTGTGCTTTCGTTCATAATGGGTTCTTTTGTGAGTCCTACCTCAAGTAAATAGTAATTTAATTCCTCTTTGGGTATTTGTATGAAATCTTTCTTGCTCCTTTTAAACTCTGTACAACATGCTGGAAGACACAGATGCTGGATGTCGCCATTGATTGGGTGTGCCGACAGTATAGTGTATGTGTGGAAGTAGGTCCGTGCATGTTTCTTGTTGGCTTTGGCAAGCTGAAATATATTTTCCAACTTAAGATCCTGTCGACAAACCTCCTTTCTCAACCCACCTCTTCCCTTCATTACTCCTGTATCCATCTCTTGTTTTGTTTTACTTCCTTCTTTTTGGTTTCTGTTTTTTTCTTTGATTGCTGCTACATTTGTCTGGACTTGAGCTCCTGTCAAAATATGTTGCCATGCTAAATCTGAAAATGAATGTGTTGCATTATAATAAAGTATCAATCTTTCATACATAGAAACTTGCAGCACATGCAATGTCTGCAAACAAGGTCCAGGCATGTATCTTCTTTGTTATTGGTGCAATTTCTCCACTTTCTATAGAACTATAATACCTCTTTTATGCAAGCTTGATCTTAACCCTCAGTGCACATCCTCTTTCACCACATCAGACCATCTGTCAACAACTTCATATTGAACAAGAACCACACACATGTTGTTCTTTTGTGCTTTTTTGTTACCTTTTTATCTTATTAATTCATTCCATCCTGGATAGAGATTCTTGTCAGATTGGAGACTTGGCCATAATGCAGTCCAAGTGTAGCAAGGATGAATGCAATATGAATTAGCCTCTAGTACAGAGATAAAAGATCTTGGACCCAGCTGTAACAGGAGACATGTCAGACATTCTCTGCCAAGTGTCGGGAGGTTAGTGGAGGGGGGCTCCCAACTTTGTTCTGCATCATAAAACTGACTTGTATCTGTAATAGCTCTGCATATCTGGGTGGCAGAGCCATTACAGAAATCGTCCTCTTTATGCGTCTCCTGAAGGTTGAGTACTTAAGACATTCATCACTTTCCCATCTGACAGATTTTTATTTTTATGTTTGATTTGTGTTGATGTATATTACACGGTGAAAGAAAGAGTTAAAGCCCCTGTGTGGTTTTGCTGTATGTTGCCACCTGTTGACACTCTACTGCCCAGTTTTATATATATATATATATACTATATATATATTTAAAAAAAATATTTTCAAGATTTTAATGGGAGATATAGATTTGAGTTTTTGGACCTTCGTGTCCTTTAATCTTCCTTGCTTCACTGCAGAATTGTAGTGTTGGCTGAGACAGACCTGGTCTGCACACTGTTCTCTCTCACTGACACACTCTCAAATAAGCTCCATAATTTATACATTTTATCCTGATAGCATTGCTTTTAAGAATGAAAACACAAAGCCGTAACAAAGTCCAGATGGAACCGCTGATTGAATAACTGGTCTTGGCTTTCTTCCTGCGCAGAATCAAATTCTGGCTCATGTTTTGAGATGGCTTTCTGTTCAATTGCAGCGCAGAAGTGGAAAAGATTAAGCCGACCAGAGGTAAATTAGCAACATTTGTCATAAATTAGAGGCACATGTGTATAACTTTGCACCATAGACAGCCAATTGAAAATGTACTTCATTATCCAATTCAGCGTCTGGTTTGGGAGGTGCAGTGCCAGGCTGGGATTCAGTGTGAGCACTTTTCTGTTTGCTGCATATGCACGGGTGCCTCAACAGGAAGAAAAACGGTGCTATAGGGACCCCTCTCTTTTCATTTTTATGATTTTCCTAGAATCCTTTGGAGAGCGTGGAAAGACAGGCATGTTTATGAAGGTTTCCAGATGGTCCTGCCTGCACCCCCAGCTTTTCTTTTCAGTTCTTGGGCCATGAAGGATTAATCAAAGTCAGCGGCAAGGCCTGATGGCTAAACACTGTGTCTTTCACTAACCGAGAGGAAACCCCTCTTCAACTCCAACTCAGATTCAGCCCCAGGGCTACAGGGCAGAGGAAAGTTGAAACCCAGGGTTAGAAAACTAAGCAAACTTAACTAATCCCTGGTCACATAAGTGCAGATAAACAAACTCTGTTTCGCAGAGCCGCTGATCTCCTCCATGGGTTAAAGGAATTTGTGTCCGACATCTAGCCAGGAAAGCAGTCAACCTTGACGAAAACAACTTAACTCCTTTGTGATGTGGGGGATTGTGCCGCATGATATTTATGTTTTTTTCTCTGTTACATGTAAAGACTTTAATGGAGCTTGGTATCATTCTGGCGATGACTCAAATGATGCAGTGATAGAACGCATTCGCACCGCAATGCAAGATGAGCATGCAACACAGAGATTGCTATGATCAGGCTATGGTCTCTCTTTAATCAACCGTCTTTAGCCTCAGCATTACCGCCTCGCCTCTTGGGGATGCACATAAAAGTGCTGTCTGCGGAAAGAGGCTGACAACCATAAAAAACACTAAAGGGGACATAGAACTAAACAGCTCATTTCCGAATAAGACAAAGCTATTTTAGTTAACGGTGCTGCCCACTGTTGTCCTTCCCTCAATTACCACTTCAAAACACTATTTAGAGGAAACAATCTTTCAGTTGACAGGACTAACTGGAGCAGGTGGAACAAAGAGATGAAGGACAGACAGAATACGTGTCTTGATTGGTTCGTGAAATAAATTGTTTGAATTACACAGTGTGTGTGTGGGGGGGTGGGGGGGGGAGTGAAACCAATATATATAACTGATGCATGACAGTGCAATGTACTGTCTTTGTTTGACACATGCTGGAATCACTGCCACATTAACCCGGCTGAACAGCTGCTCTACACGATGATGATTCACTACACATGTGATATGAATTGCTGTGGTCTGTTCACAGCAGCCCCACTTAATGATCACAAATGAGTCCAACGCTGTTCACATACAATAACTTGCTTTGGATAAAACCAAATAATACAGAGCACAAACAGTCAAACACAGATTGAGAAAAGACATACACTGTCAGAGGTTGCAGTGATCATGGAATGTATATGTAACCTTACAGTGGTCCAAACAACGCGATATGTTGAAAACCAAACAGTTGATAACAGTTGTTTCAGAGCTTAACATTGTTGTCAAATTGCAGATTTGTTATATTTAGTTGGAGACGGTTTCAGTTATTGAGGAAATGTATTTTCATAAAGGCTCGCCAAAAGTCCTCTTGTGAGCCACACTGTACAATAACTTAAATAGTGTTTTTCATTCACACCGTACGCCCCTACATGAGATGCTCCTCTGTTGTTTGTATTTGTATCCTTAACCCTGTTAATACATTTGAAGGCCTTGTCATTAGTTTTAATCTGAAGTAAACATGTGGTGCAGCCTGAGTAAACACTGAGCCAGATCACCTCAGAAATCCCAGCTTGTGTATTATCACTGGGTACAAGGTCTGCGTGTACCTTTCCTTGTATGGGTTTTCTAATAAGTGACTACCGGCGATTTCTGTGGTGGTTGTGGTTTGTCACGTTAAA
This sequence comes from Cyclopterus lumpus, assembly GCF_009769545.1. Taxonomy (NCBI): domain Eukaryota; kingdom Metazoa; phylum Chordata; class Actinopteri; order Perciformes; family Cyclopteridae; genus Cyclopterus; species Cyclopterus lumpus. The sequence goes on from NC_046979.1 coordinate 10,137,014, forward strand.
GTGCAATTAGACTCGAGTCCAGGGGCCCGAAAACATTTAGGGTCACCACAACTCTTGCTGTTTGTCTGTTGTTAGATGGTGGACTGCCTTTTTACGTTAAAATATCTAAAGGGAAAGAGAGAATGAGAAAGTTTTTCAGTCGTTTGTCAGTGAGTAAATGGCCTTCTGATTTATTGTACAATAATATTGTTTCTGAATAACGATTGTTAATCAGAATGTTATTCTTTGTTTTTGCTTACTTGTTACTTGTTGTTGGAACAGATCATCATATATGCCAGACTCCAGGAGGATAGTGCATAATCTAATCAGCAATAGACAACATACAAATCTAAGATTCCATAATGTGGTTAAGTTCAGGGAAACAAAGACACTTTGGTTACATTTAGGGAAAGCTTCTGGATTTGGTTTCAAAGTTAGAATAAACACGTCACCAAATTGTATTATTTACATTTTTTATTTAACCAAGATCACAATTTTGTTCCTAACCTTAACCAAAGACTGTGAGTGTCTAAACATGAACATAAATGTAATGCTTAAGTTACTTCAAACGGATATTGTTGAGAAACAAATATGTTTTCATTTTTCTAAATGAAAACATATTCCAGGCCACATTTATTTATCTCATGACAGAAATGCCAACAAACTAATTGATTGGTTGCTGCTACATTTCATGGAAACACAATCACATGTTTATCTTTTTTTTTTTTAATGACCTGCTAACTCATGAAGTTCATCTTGACCTGATGGGTTGTTGGCGCCAACCGAATAGTGACAGTATTTATGATGAAGGCTGCAGTAGCTGACGCTTGTACAGAAAGTCCATGGCATCTCAGGGACGTCAACATTTTACAGCTGCTCAGCAGGTTTTTACATACTATTGTCAAGTTTTACAGGTTTATTATAAAACCTGAAGAGGGTGCACCAGTGTGATTTATAGAGGATCTCTGCATCAGTTTAGTTGCAGTTCGCTCACTTTGGCCTCAATCAAAGAAGCCAAACTTCAACCTTTACACGTAATAATCTAAATCGTTGCAGCTCTAGTGGTTGATAGTTTCTGTTGCTTTCAAGTGTTCTGGGATTTTGTGCTCACAGACATCCTGCAAACAGAACTGTTCCTCACTCCTCTGTGTTACAACAGTGTGTCTGCTATGGGGAAGTAATTGCAGGAAACAAAGGAAAGAAGGGAGGATGGCAGAGAAAAGGAGGAGAGAAGAAAAGCATGTTGACACTTTCTGTGTCAAAGGATTGGATTTCAGTTGGTGACTGCATGCAAACAGATTGTTTGTATTGGGTTTACGTGCCAACCAAAACAACTAGAAGCAATTATTAATATTTCTGGAGATATATATCTTACATATATTGATGTTTATTTATTTACAGTTATGGAGAGTGATCAGATTGTTTTGCAAAATTAAGTGAAGACAATGTCACCACAAATGCATTTTTTAAACCACTGAGCTCCACCAATGTCTTTGCCTGGACATTGAATTATCTGAAAGTATTGTACCTTTGTCTGGTTCTGGATCTTTCTAATCCAAAATGTCATACAAATCTGGCCAACGGTGTACAGTGGGTGGCCTGCTGAATATTTAAATTTGAATATGCCCATGGAACCGCTGTGTGAAAAGGAATCTGTGACCTTAAAACAGACAAAAGTAGGTTGTGGTTGATAAGAATATATTTGAAGGTCAAAGAGCAAAAGCATATAGCCTTGCAGTCACAGTATCAATCACCAAAACTAAAATGCATTCTCAAAAAGAACCAGATCATAGAAGTTATCTTTTTGACAAAATAAATGATGAGAACCAGTAAAACAGTCAGTACAGCGAAACAGATTTGGTGTGACCAGTAGCCAAATAAACTTGTCCAGGGTTCAAACATCAGCCTTGATCCTCTCCGTGTGAAGTTGACATGTTCTCCACCTCCCTGTGTGGGTTTTCTCCGGGTCGTCTGTTTTTCACCCACAGTCCACCCACATGTACGCCAGGTGGACTGGAGATGATGTGTGAGCACGATTGTCTACGTGTTAGGACGCCCCTGCAGAGGACTGATGATGTGTCCAGGACGCTCCCCTCCCTTCCACCAGTGCATTCTGGGACGGGCCACTGCCCCAGATAGAGATCCACTCAGCTTGTTTCGCTGCCTTTTGTGTAGCGTGTTTTACAGTTGGAGACTGCTCAAGGCTTCTATTTTGAGCGTAGGAGGATTTTACAATGTTTTCAGGTTCCTTCCTCCCGACTGCTTTGACTGATCTTTTTTTATGAGGCGTTTTACATGCCAGCACAACGAGTGAGAGGTCAGGTGTGACGATGAGGTAGTTCTGATTAACTGGTAGACTTGGAAATGTTTTCGGAACATTTTTTGAGGTGACTGGATGAGTGCTGTGTTATGTTGAACACATTAAAACATCTTTAGGAAACTTTAGCAAAGAATAACATGACAGCCTATGACTTACTTGTATCATTACACATATAATACCTTTTTAACTCCAATAACAAAAGCTCAGTTATAAAAGCTCAGTTATAAATCACAATCTTCAACCATGTAACAAATGGGAGTTGTGAAATCTATTCGGAGCCAACGGCCCAGCTGAGTAAAATTTTCTTGCAACTGTCTTGTCACAACACAACTGATGTAATTGTGACGGTCTTCCAATCTGCTTTATTGTTACCAACACATGCTGCGAAGGTGCCAATAGCGCGCGTTTCAATCATGTGTCGACGTCTGGCACACTCCTCCCTCCTCAAGCCCAATCCTGCCACTGTGTACCTCTGTCAGCACTCCCCTTCCTTCAGATGTCCCTGCTTTGGTCCCGATAAGCAGACTTCATCCCAAACATATTATATCTATTCAGGCGGGAGGATTAAGTGCAGATACATGACATTTAGGGCCATTCCGAGGACCTGAGTCAACGTGTAAACAACTTCTACGCGATGTCAGGGAAATATTTATCTTTCCTCATAGAACTTCTTGAGATAGTGTCAACACTGCTTAGAGGCACAATCACATTTGTGGATGTAAAACGAAGAGTTCTTGTGGAAAGACAAGTGTATAATATGAGTAAAGCTGGGAATACTTGTGGAAATGCAAGACTACTGATAAAAATAACAAGCAGGTTCATATTAAATGAAAATCCTGTGTGTGATCATGTATCATGATGCTGCCGTATTTCTTCCCTAAATCAGCATCATCAAGACAGAGAGTCAAATTTGCAAAACAAATGTGTTTTTTCTCTGTGTTTTTTCTCAGTAACCACAACGCCATCTCCAGGCTCGGGCCACGCCAGTAGATGCAACGACACAGACAAGGCCTACTGTGTGAATGGTGGCGACTGTTACTTCATACATGGTATAAATCAGATCTCCTGCAAGTGAGTTACCTTCATTTGCTTTTTTTATTCATCTCGATAATGTAACTTTCATTGTCAACCTTTCTTCCCTTGTGTCACAGTCTTAATGAGAACTCCCTTCATGACTATTTTTACTCTAGTAATATTCCTAACTACTCATTTATTTGATCCTCCTGTTTATTTTCCTGATAGCACTTGATTTCCGTTCTTCTTTCTTTTCAGCAGCAGCAGCAACACATCACAGGAAAATGCTGCCAGTCTGCCTAACTACCCACCTGTTGTGTATTTTAACACTAATAATGGAGTGAGGCGGCGGTGTGCTCATCCTTTTAAGTCATGTTTAGTGTACAGGAGGGCTGGCCATGAAAAGCCTTTTCAAAATGTCATGAGTCACTGGTTTAGTGGAGAGCAAATATTTATGCCTGTTAGAGGCCCCCAGTGAGGTAAATAGAATCATTGCTTACATTTGAGGTTCTTGGCAGAAGGGATCAAGACCCGTGTGTAAAGTGCACTGCAGCAACATGTATCTCTGCTTTTCAGGAGGAAAACAGGTTGACATTATCTCTTTTTTTAACTTTAAGATTTACATTTGAGTTTGCATTAGACTCGAGGTGAAGAGACATTATTTTACGCAATCTTCAGGAGGAGTTCAAAATCAACCGTTTTCTTTCTATTTATCAGAACACTGAGAAACATGTGTAGAGATGCATTGATTATATAAGTCATTTTAAAAACAAAAGTTCCAAACATTAACTTGTTTCCAGCTTCTCAAATGTGAATATTGGCTGTTTTCCTTCGTCTTCCATCATATTAAACTGAATATTTCTGACTATAGATCGAACAAAAAAATCTATTTGAATATGTCAACTTGTGCTTTTGGTAATTGTAATTTACAGACCAAAAGACATCAATTAATCCAGATAATAATTGTCAAATGAATTACTAATGAAAAGGATGTTATAGTTGCTGCCTTAATAATGCAATAAAACCAATGTAATAGTGTACTTATAACACACAATATGCAGATTATCTCTCATTATGGTTGTCAAAGATGATGTTGCATGTTCTTCTCCACCATATGTCATGATCGCATAAGTCCTCTGGCTGGTTTCATATAGAACTGAAACATTGGCGAGGCTTCTGTGCCCAGTTGGCTCAAGGAAGAATGCTCGACAAGCAATGAGGACATGGCTGCAACAGCCGTTCAATACGCTGTGTACAAATTGGAAGCAGCAATAACTCAATTGCTGCAGCTAATTAACTCACGACCGGGGCATGGGTCCAGAAAAGTTGGATAATGCAGTGAAGGCCTGCAGGGATTTGTTGCCCCTCAGCCATCTCATTCAATACAGGCCAAGCTTCAGTGGGTATTACTCACTGGCTAAACAAGTCCTGCAGACAGCTAGCCCTACTTTAATGCCCTGCTCCTTCACTTTGAAGTATAAATTATGTTTTATGGAGACGTCAGGTTAATACACGACCCAAAGTAAGTAGCTCATGAAAGTAAACACATTTTTTTCTGATGATTTCCATCCTGTTAATGACTTGTAAAAAAGGAATTTAGCCTCATTTGAATATATCATAAAAAAAATATTCACAAAATGATTCACAGAATTAATAAGCGTAAAAATGTATGTTAGTGTCCTCACATTTAGTTAGATCTTTTTTAGTATCATATTTCTAACATAGTATCTATATGGGTCTTTATGGTGTGACAATAGTACGGGGTAAGTAAAATAGTAAGTTAAACACGTTTAGTGTTTAGATTTTTCTAATAAAAGGAAATTATTTCTTCAGAAAAACAAGAAAAAAAAAAAGCAGAATCATGAACAAGGTGCATTGGAACTTTTAACAAATGAACTCTCTGGGACTTGAGAGAGCAATGGATTGTGTAAGTCTGCTGTATATACATATGTAGAATATAAGTATAGGTCCTGCTGTATGTCTCCTAACACATGGTAAAACCTTCAGGTTTTTTCTCCTAAATGTTTATTTCTTGATCAAAGTATAATAAATAATGAAAGTGATTTATTTTAAACTAAAGATAAAAGAGTGGTAATAGAGTTTGCAGCTGCACCACTACGAGCATTTGCACGCTCATCTGATTTTTAAATGATGCAGTGACAGTTTATTTCTTTCATCTTTCAGCCAAGTTTCCTTGGTCTAGGTGGTGCTATCCCACCAGTTAAACACCATCGCTCAGGATGAGTAATTTAATGCTGAATGTTATGGTGCTCCTGGGAGGCGTTGTGTGAAACCAGTAAATCACGAGCAATGACCTTTGTTGGACTGGTGGTCTAGTTGTGAATGTGAGTGGAATGTCGGTTCCCCTAAAAGACCAACTACTCATCCTAATGGGATTATAATGAGGAAATATGGTTTGGCTCAATGCACTTGATGCTGCTGATACAGTAGTCTGTATACAGTAACAACAATATATACAAACTACAGGTCAGAAAATGTTTCTTGACTGATTTATATCTCAAACCAGATTTAAAGAGAGTTGTCCCGCCATGTGTCTGCTTTAAAGAGATCTCCTCAATGAAATTGCTGTTTGAGAAATGGAAATTCAGGATTTTATTTCTTCTTGATTTGACCACTTTTCCTTTGTCACATTTGGAGGTTATGAACACATACCAGGCTCTCGACAGGCACCAGCAGAGGAAAGCATATTACCCCATTTTCGGTTTCCTAGATTTGAGTTATTAATCATAAAGCAGTGGATTGCTAATTTACAGATACCCTGAACTTATTTATTCATTTATACTAATGATTTTTTCTCTCATCCCCCAAAATACAGACTAAACTCTATATATTGCTTTTCATATAATCCTTTGTAAACATGCCTTTTATTTACTTTTTTATTTTTACAGATCATTTTTTCTATATATTTTAATATTATATTCTAGTATACTGTGGGTCGCAGTTTTTGTTTATATTGTTTTTCTTTTCATTTAAAAAAGAAACAGTGAAAAAGTGTATTGGTTGTTAAGTGTCTTACCTTATATTTAGTCAATTAGCGTTGATAATAATTATTCATTTATTTTTTATTGAAATATGATCTTGTCACTAAAGTTGGATCATCTTTGGAAGTGACAATCCCAGTTTCTTGCTGCATGCATATGGCTTCACTATGACCTTAAACTTTATGTAATTTAGCTGACGCTTTTATCCAAAGCGACTTAAAATCATGTTACATTCATACACTGTAGAACAGCTACAGGGAACAATTCAGGGTTAAGTGTCTTGCTCAAGGACACCTCAACTAGGACGGGGATGGAACCGCCAACCCCATGATTGAAAGACGGACCTGCTAACCACTGACCCACAGTGTTTGAAAGGATTTAAACCCAGAATATTTACAGTGCACATCACTTCCTGTGTTTTCCCTTTTCATAACACTTGTCTGCTCCTTCCCAGATGTCCGGATGGATACTTCGGCCCACGATGCTTACAGACTGAGCCACTGCGGTCGTATATGCCCAATCCTTATAAAAGTATGTCCACTTGATATGAGCAGCTGAGAACAGAGACACAGTTGTCACTGGATTACCTCTGTGGACTCCTGCTGCCTCCCCTCGCCCCCCAGTTCTCTTCCTCTTTCTCCTCCTCTTTCTCCTTCTCAGGTCAACACGCAATGAGCTGTGCACGACACCGTGTACGCGGTGGTGTCATCCATGGGAACACTCTGGTTCTGCTGTCTTTAGTGGTGCTATTGTTCTAATTCTCTCTCTCTCTCTCTCCCTCCCTCTCTCCCTCCCTCTTCACGTTTTCTTACGCATACTCTCCTTTTCACTCCACCCTTGCCTTCTCTCTCTTTCTGTCTTCTATCTCTTTCTCACTCACCCACCACCCTGCTCCTCCCTCTCTTTTTGTGGCTTTGTTTCTTTCCATCAGGTGTCCAAATGACTTTACTGGTGATCGCTGTCAAACCTACGTTATGGCCAGTTTCTACCGTATGTCAATTTCCTCTTCTGTCACTCTGTCGGACTGTCTTCGTGTCATACGTGCATGCTGGGTGTAGAGAGATTGCATTAATTTCCTGTTATTACCTAATAGTGTAGTTGCGTCTTGTGCCTTTCCAATGACTCATTCACAAGTTGGCACAGTTTAGTAGAGTCTGTTATTGTGTTTGGTCTGCATGTGATATTGTGTGCCCTTTAATTTGCAGTGTGTCGCATGCACACTCTCAGAATACGAGCTTATAGTTAGTTTGATGGCAACAAGTAGGCGGCTGAATTTAGGTGCTTTGTGGTTGTTGATTTGCACAAAGTCAGCTGCATGTAACAACACCGTCAAATGGCAAAAGAGTTACTAAAACCCTAACTTTATCTCACTAACTAATGATGCTTGTTCATGCAATCAGCTGCAAACACAAGCATGTCCAATTCTATTGGAGCTGACAGAGAAATGGGTCTGAACAACTAGCATTTAAGTAATCGGCATGACAAATGACTGAATGACTGTAGTGGTGCACTGATAAATAATTGTTTCTTGAGGGGCCAACAAGATAAGTCATGTAGGATTTCCCCATAAATATAGTAGTGTCAAAATGTGATGCCTTTTAATGTGCATCTATAAGAATGTAGGTTGTCAATGAGCCAGCATGACAAAATGTCACGCATTCTTAATTTTAATTCTTCTTAAACATCAAAGTCAAAAACCTCATCATGTTAGTGTTCTTGCTCAAAGTATAATATACATGCACAGACGGGCACAGAGACATTTTTTGCTCACTTTCTGATCAACCGCAGAACGTGCTGCAGACCTCAGTTTCTTCCGGACTCTAGTAAACGCCAGAACGTTGCTACCTTTGCTCCAGAGGTAAATGTCCATAGCAAAGAGTTCACTAGAGTGGCGTGTCAAAGCGCTTCGCCTGGGGTAATAGAAGCCAACCCTGCACCCCTTGACACGGCAACATCAGAAAACACATCCATCAAATGTAAAATTAGATTAGATGAAGCTTTGTGGAAAACAATGGCTTGATAGATCTTGCCTTGAAGGTTTTCTGAATTGAAAACCATCCACTATTACCTGTTGGCAGATTACTTAAAGTATAGATAGATAGATAGATAGATAGACAGACAGACATACAGACAGACAGATAGATAGATAGATAGACAGATAGAAAGACAGACAGACAGACAGATAGATAGATAGATAGACAGACAGACAGACAGACAGACAGACAGATAGATAGATAGACGGACAGACATACAGACAGATAGACAGATAGACAGACAGACAGACAGACAGACAGACAGATAGATGGACGGACGGACAGACAGACAGACAGATAGATAGATAGATAGATAGATAGACAGACAGACAGACAGACATACAGACAGACAGATAGATAGACAGACAGACAGACAGACAGACAGACAGACAGACAGACAGACAGATAGATAGACAGACAGACAGACAGACAGATAGATAGATAGATGGACAGACGGACAGACAGAGAGACAGACATACAGACAGATAGATAGACAGACAGACAGACAGACAGACAGATAGATAGATAGATGGACGGACGGACGGACAGACAGACAGACAGACATATAGATAGATAGACGGACAGACAGACGGACAGACAGACAGACAGACAGACAGACAGACAGATAGATACTGTATTCATCCCCAGGAGGAAATTTGGTTGTAGCAAGCAAGGTAAACATAAAATATCTCAAGTGATATTGAGAGCAGTGACTCTCTGAAAGACGGAAGCATACATAGGCCACAACGATACCGTCTGGTAATAATATATAATTAAATGCACAGCCTATATTCATGGCAGATAAAAGCAAAAATCTCTGCTTATCAATCTTTCTGCAGATTTGGCAGCGTCATGTCTATGCAAGCCCATGTGGTTCAATTTCAGTTGAATAACTAACTGCATCTGCTTTTAGAGGTTTTCCGATGTTGCCTACAGAGTCTCATCGCTGCAGTCTGACTTGTAGAGCTCACACATACTGTTTGTTGTATGTTGGCTAAGAGCACAATGCGAAAACCCCCTTCTTAAGTGCAAGTAATTTCATCTCACATTAAGTCGTAATGCACTGTGCTGAAATTACTTGTTTTTTTGGCAGCGCAGACAGTGGTGTGTGGGAGCTACACTGTTTTCCGCATTCTGTCTAACCTCAGTGCAGCTGTGTGGCTGCATCAAGGACATTTATTTCCAGTTCTCATCCAGCCACATGAACACAGATCAGGTTTTGATTACTTGGTTTACATGTGTACAGTACATGTTCAAATCACTGACCTCAAATGGAATACTCGTCAGATATCGATGCTCGGTCGGTGGTCCTAAGCTTCAAACTCTGAAGCTCCACCCACCGCTGTAGCATTAGAGTCAGTTTCTCTGAGCGTGTAATAAGGAAAATAGTTCCTCCGTTCTCTGACCAGGCTGAGGTATTTGACGCATTGGGTGAGAGTGAGAAAGATTGCGCCACTAGTAGATTTGTAAGAACAATCAGATCTAATGTCCGCTGTCCATAATGAAACTATCATCTATCAAGAACGTGTTATATTGTAGGCATCACCTATTATATTACAGGCTGTGATTTGAAATAGAAAAGCCTTCCTCCAAGTGTATGATTTAATATTATCTTATTGGTCCAAAAATGCACTTCCACGTTTGAGACCTCTCACATGTTTCACATTTTCTACTCAGTTAAGAAGAATAAATCATATATATTCTCAAAGAGCAGGCACACATGAACACACATCCATATACTTTAAGACCCACCTCCGGGAGGGGCGCCTCCCATCCCCAGGAGATACCAAAGAGAAGGAGGATGGCTTCTGCTCCTCAGCCATAAGGGCGTGGCATTATAAGAGCATGTTGTCATAAGAACAGCTGGGACTTACTTTAACTCAAGTAAAGCAAGTGAACTGCCAGAGATATGGACCTTTGGCCTCACTACCATATAATATAAAGTCCAACTATAATTCTTCTTATTCAGAGTGATTATACCGATACTGTATAAATACACTCCTTTTAACTTGCCTGTTCATGTGATGGGTGTGTTCGGGAACTGGAAGCGTTTTTGTACCACAAAACTGAATTCACAGGTAATCTCAGCAGATGACGCATATTTTCCCCATACATAATGATAGTGGCTTTGCGCCTATCTATCTAAAATCACTTGCACAATGAAGAAGGGTGAAAGCAACATAACCAAGTGTTGAGACATACACACAAGAGGAACGTCCAGAGTCAAACTCAAGAAATGTCGTTATTATTTATATTATATTCATAATTGAAATTGTCGTTGTGTAGCCATGTAGTTTGGTGTTGTGTGGTTTGAAGTCTGTGTTGCATGCTGTTAGTGTGTTCACGTCCTCGTCGTTACTGACCGCTGACAATTACTGACACGTGTTTGTTGTCTCAGTTGCCGTAATGCCTATTTTTGTTTGCTCCACTTTATGTTAGAAGGTGCCACTCTCTTAACCTGGTCTTTTGTTTCTTTTTGTTTTTCTTCCAACTGTCAACCCTCTGCAATGGCAGAGCATCTTGGGATTGAATTTATGGGTATGGAACAATCCATTTTTCCTCTCAGGCCTAGCATAGTTACTAAATAGATGTCCTCCGTTTTGACTTGCTCCCGTTCCGTCTGTGGTGTGAACTGTTAATCATATCGTCCCTCGATTAACCAATCAATCTCTCAGCCGATCGTACCATAACTCATTAAAATGACAAAGTCTCAGCCGATGCAACTGATCCTCATCAATCATCATTAACATGGATGCCATCACCTGCACCTCTTATACATGTGCAATGGAAAAGTAGTTACTATTAACAGAGTTTCCCTCTTACTCACAGTAGAATACTTTCCTTTATGGACTGACTTTTGGTTTCTCATGCCGTCTGTAACAAGCGTTATGTTCATGTTTTTAGCTACCTGATGTCTTTTCTCAATCTTCAACTCTATCCGATCCTTTTAGTCTCATGCCTAGTAGTCTTTCCCTTTGATATGCCATCTCTATACTTTTTATTCATGTGTGATTTTGTTTCTTGCATCAACCCGTCGTTAGCGTAGCGAAATGTAACTTTGAAGTCTTAAATACAATACCCATGTTTATTAACCTTCTAGGAGTAGATGCTGTGATGTGAGCATGCAATGCTATATTTAGAACCTAAAGTCGTGTTGTCTTCTATCTGCCGCTATTTCCATCCTCCTTCGTTGTTAGATCTTGTTTTCTGCTACCTTTTCCAGAAAAGGGCTTTAGTGGTTGAGAGTGTAGAATACATGCTAAATGTGTGTTATCATGTAATTAGACAAGTACATTTTAGTACTGGGCCATGAGCACATTGTGTTGTCATACCAGCAGTAATACCATTTATGATGTATTTACAGTGTCAGAAACTTGACACAAATTGGTATGCCGATGTAAAATGGCTGCTTTAGATGGAAAGAGTTGTCTAAATTAAATTACATTTTTACGACAATATTTATCAAGGGACCACTCAACCTCTTTGCTCCATCATTTTCTCCAGGGACACAAATAGTCTGCCTCAACCTCACACAAGCTCTTCTCTGGAAAAGGAAAAAGCTTCGATCAAGATTTCTCTAGTTTCATATTTCATGCTATTTCATGAAAAAATCACTTGTATCCTAAATTACTTTACTATCAGATCTAATTACTGTGCTAACTGAATGCCTGAGCAGATGAAGACTTCTATAAGTAAATGAGAATCATGTCAAACATTGCACATTTCCATATCACGAGTGCATTGGTGCTATACTGCACAGTTTGAAGGTTTGACTGGTCATCCATTAGGGGCCCAAACCTTTATAGAATTGTAGATAATTTACATTTGCTTAATAGATCAGTCTAACTCTTGCCGAGCCCCAAGCCACGGCGCACCTTTAAGAAACTCATTTTTTTCCCCCTGTTATTTCTCTCACTGTGTGCATGTGTGTATGTGTGTGTGTGTGTGTGTGTGTGTGTGTGTGTGTGTGTGTGTGTGTGTGTGCGTGTGCGTGTGTGTGCGTGTATCTGTGGGTGTGATGTTGACAGAGGCAGAGGAACTCTACCAGAAAAGAGTCCTGACAATCACGGGTATTTGTGTCGCTCTGTTGGTGGTGGGCATCGTGTGTGTGGTTGCCTACTGTAAAACCAAGTAAGTCCTGCTGATAAATGAATCAGCTCTTTTCACATTTCCTTTCACATTTCTATCATCACCTGCATTTTATTAAGACAAAACTTTATACTCAAGCTGCTGACGCACTTATGGCAGTGCCTGTAATATGGTGGGAAAAATAGATCATTGTGTTTACTTTTTTTAAATGTAACCTTTTGATATAGTTATATATAGTTTTATGAAGTTTTTAATAGTTGATCTAGTTATTACATCAAGTAAAAAAAGTTACAAAAAAAATGGTGAGAGAGAATGACCGGGATTTGCTCAACAGGAAACAAAGAAAGAAGATGCACAATCATCTGCGACAAAACATGTGTCCAGAACATCCCAATCGCAACCTTGCTAACGGACCCAATCACCCAGGACCAGGCCCCGAGGAAATCCCTATGGTAGATGTGAGTTTCTGAAAAGATTCCTAACGTTATTAAAGTAAACGCACACAGATGTACACCAAATGGTTTCATGCTCAGTTATATGATCAAAGCTTCTTTTTTTCTTCTTTTCCATCTGCCAAATCCATTTTTCCCGAAACAGTACATATCAAAGAATGTCCCTGCAACTGAACGAGTCATACGGCATGCAACGGAGGGATCGTTCCCTGCCAGCCATGCCTCTTCCAGATCTCACAACTCTTCCACACGAGCCCATTCATCAACTCACAGGTAAGCATGCACCATACAGTCCATGTGCCCTCATGCCTACCTCACAGCACTGTCCTTTTACATGAATACACAATCACACACTAATCAATCACCATTGATTGATTAATTGGGTAAATACCGTGCCTATAGAAACACGTGCATGATACTTCATTTTTAAAAAAAGGATAGAAATAAATAAGAATCACACTGTGGAGACGCCGGGGTGTGTGCGTTTTAACACCTTTTTTTGTATTTGTCAGACAAGAGGAACGGACATGGAGCCTGGAACATTCTGACAGCATCCTCTCTGACTCGCCGGGAATGATGTCATCATCCGTGGGGACCAGTAAATGCAGCAGTCCTGCGTGCATGGAGGCACGGGCCCGGCGTGCTGCACACTGTGGCTATGCTGAGCCTCATCGGCCGGGCCTGCAGTACAGAGACTCCTTTGACTCGCTGGGAGACTCTCCGCACAGCGACAGGTGGGAAATAGGCCCGTGAGGCCGACATGGCACTGGGTTTGTCGTGAACAATTTGAGAAGTGTCCTCTCTCTGCTGGTTCTCTCTCAGCCTCTAGAGACCAGTTAGGGAAACTCAGAGAAACTCAGTGGAAACTGACACACAGCGGGCATGATGATGAAATATGCCACGTGGGTAAGAGTGAAAGATCTTATTCAAATAGGAACTAATTCAGTTACTATAACATTATCCCGTGGCCAGTTTGCAATTCTTATGGGTTAGAGAGTTCCCTTTATTTTTCCAGAAGGAACACTGGGACATTTTAGGAAATCCACTTATTTTCCATGTCCAGGTCCAATATGAGTTTAGGAAGAAGCAGTTAGTCTGTCAGAAGTGTGGAAATATGCCTTTCAACAACTCAATATTTATCCTGCACCTATTTCCATCCTGAAGCCACAGAGAAGTCATTCTTCTCATCTGGGCAAACAAGCACATTTCCCAAAATGTTGCCATGCTCCTTCAACATAAACCAGAACATGACAGCTTAAACACAATTGATTCACTCTAAATAATATGCTTTCACGTCTCCATGCGCTCTACTTTAGTAGTGCATAAGATACACCCCCTGATTTTGTTATAGGGCTCAATAGTGATCCTCCAAATCCTAAAATGTTCTCCCCACTCACTGTTTATGTTTTGAATTCAAACACGTTTTACAGCAAAGCATCCACCACTCAGTAAGCCTGCATTAACATTGAGCTGGGAGGAAAATTGGGGATATGGGAGCAACAACTGGGCCCTATACCAATCTTATGGAGTGTATGTCTAAGCATCTACACAACACCCATAGAAATGTTGGCTCAGTATTTTTGCTCAAGGTACACATACTTTTGAATGGGAGGGAATGATGGTTCAGTTAGGTAGAGGATGTCTGTGTTTATTGACCCTGAAATTGAAGACCCTGTGTTTAAAGTTTGAAAAAACACAACACCCTTTCCTCTCGTATCGCTCATACACAGGCCCCCATTAACCTTTGTTTTAAGTCTTTGGAATCACTATTAACCCTAATGTCTTCCTTCATGGAACCTCAATTATGCTCATCATCAGCCGACCCATTTCCAATTGGTCACCATTAGAAAAAGGTTGGCCACAAAGTAGAAATCCTTTATGAGATTATTTCTGAACAAACAAAGAGATGGTCACATTCTTTAAATTATTGCTACATAGCAAACAATTGATTGTGAAATTGCAAAGCCTGTGTCAACAGTGCACTGGATGAAGCCGTCGTTCAAGGGGTAATAAAAACAAATCGAGGTCAAATGCATAAAAACCTACAGTCATTAAGAAAAATGTGTGTGGTTTAGGAGCATCCACTCAATCAGTGTGCATAGTGACCTCAGATCATCTGCAGCGAAGATGCAACTGGATGAGCCAACGGCTGCCTTAACAAGGTGCCATTAGCTATGCAGTTTTAGGTACATTCTGGCCAGCCAGAGGCACATTCGGGACCAGATGTCGCAGATGTCGCAAAATAGTTGAGTTGTTTAATATGCAAATTAGCACATGCCAGCTTCAGCCATGCTTTAACAAGTGACATGCAGTATTGGAGCGAGGAGGTCCAAAGAGGTTTATAGCAGCATGGATCCATTAAGTGTTTGACTATATGACTGACAGAATGTCCAACAGAAAAAGTTGATATAAATAGGAACTTGAAAAATAAATTAGACTTTGCAGTGCTGGCAACTAAAGCAACAGATCAGTGCATTAAAGACTGTCAAAAACTAACCAGACACAATCTTGTGTCTCACATTTTTTTAGCTTTATGTGCTGCAAGGCATCAGCAAAGTCAGCATACAGCAATTGTGTATGCACAAATAGAGCCTTGGCCAATGACTTGTTATGCAGAGCCAGATTGCATAACCAACATCTCCTCAGTCATTCCAGGTAATTAGCGCCTCCTCCATCATGGCGACAGCTTCTGCTGTATCAGCAGTGTGGAATGGCTGTGGGAATGTCTCAGGCGTGTGTGTCACACGGCATGTTGTCGTTTCTTAAAGGCAGTGAACCGTTAATACAAATGTTATAATTAGGAGTTTTTAAATGCGTTGACATTAATGTTTAGTTGGTTATGATTATGGTATTCTAACTGTAGGGAAACCAAACTGATGACACCCATACATTTCTGATTTTGACAAATCGGAGCTACTTGGGTTTAATCAAAGATAGGGGAGGGATGGAAAAGTGGCAAGCATGGCAAGTGAGTGTGAGGCTCAGACTCCTGTCAGTCTAGTAAGTTCAATTCAATTCAATTCAGTTTATTTTGTATAGCCCAATATCCCGAATTACAAATTTGCCTCAGAGGGCTTTACAATCTGTACACATACGACATCCCTGTCCCAGGACCTCACATCGAATCAGGAAAAACTCCCCAAAAATAACCTTTGACAGGGAAAAAAGGGAAGAAACCTTCAGGAGAGCAACAGAGGAGGATCCCTCTCCCCGGATGGACAGAAGCAATAGATGTCATGTGTACAGAATGAACAGCATTACAAAGTTACATAAACACATTACATGAATATGACAATGTATAAGTAAGCAGTAAGTCAGAAATCGATGTGATACTGACTCAAATAGCTGGATCGGATAATGGGACAATGGGCTTATCTGGTATTTGATACCATAATTTATATCTACAAATTTATTTGTGATATTTTGTTTTATATACTTAGGAAACAATGTTTAAGTCAAGGCCTAATGTTGCCTTTCACGTATAAGAATGATCCCAGTCACTTCCACACAGTGAAGTATATGCAGCTTTTTAATGAAATACTGGTAGAGGATTGGTCCTCTGTAACAGCCGGTACGTAAAGCACCAGTATCGGTATCGGAACTGAAAAAGTTGGATCGGTGCAACTCTAATTTTTAGAGCTATAGTCCGAGATTAATTAGGGGTTCAAGAAACTCCACATTGACTTCAGCATTCAGCCATGGTGGCCACGCGGTCATGGCACATGTTTTAACAAAGCTTCCTAATATAAAAATGTGTTAAATAAAAAATGATACAGATGACTCAGAAGGTTGCACCATCATAATATTTAATAGCTGACTGCTTATTGTGCAGAGTTAAGGACCTGGTTAAGGTACTCAAGAGGATTTGGAATAGTATGGAATAGTATGCATGGTGATCAACTGTTAGACCAGCTGCTCCTCAGGCTGGGCTGCTTGAGAGGCTCAGATATAGACAGGTGGTCATTGAAAACTGCTGCAAATGTTTTTAGCAGAAAAAACTGGAATATTTTCTAAAGATAGTCCATAATGTCCAATTCATGTCTGAATTTTAAATAACTTTTGCAAATCATCAGCATCAACCGATAGACACCTATGTCGCATAAGACCAAAGGATATTAACAAAAGAGGTGGATCCAGAATAGATCCCTGGGGGATGCCACATTACAGACATTTCCGTTCTGCAGACAGGACAAAATCAATCTTACCAGCACACTTTTTCCCAAGTAATGAAACTCAAAATAGAATTTTCTCTATCATCATTTCACTTGAAAGTATGTCAATGGTTAGGAAAGATTTTAAAAAGTAGCGCCAATATGCCCAGTGTGAAAACTACCTGACAAATCCAAGTTAAATCTATGTATGGACAATACCTTTTTCCTTTTAATATGTTACTGCCCATGTACAGCTTGCTAGTAGCTTGGCACTTAATGTATAATGTATATTCAGACTTTCTCACGTTTGTTCTTTGCTCTTCTCTGCTTAACTATTTACTCTCCTCTGTATTTACTGCAGATACGTGTCGGCCCTGACAACACCAGCCCGTCTCTCCCCAGTGGATTTCCATT
This sequence comes from Cyclopterus lumpus, assembly GCF_009769545.1. Classification (NCBI taxonomy): domain Eukaryota; kingdom Metazoa; phylum Chordata; class Actinopteri; order Perciformes; family Cyclopteridae; genus Cyclopterus; species Cyclopterus lumpus. Next base: position 10,154,468 of record NC_046979.1, read on the forward strand.
ACTCATTGCCCTCGCAGGTGCCTACCTTCCAGATCACATCCCCCAATGCCAGCCATGCCCTGTCTCTCCCTCCTGCTGTCCACAACCCTTACCCTCTTGAGGATGACCAGCCTCTGCTGCGCCGCTACCAGGTGCCCCTACACGATGCCCAGTGCCAGGAGCCCTACCGGCAGCAGCGTCGCACCTATCTAAATGACAGCAGGGGCAGCCTGCCCTCCAGCCCCTACCGGCTGGCTAAAGAAGAAGACTATGAGACCACCCAGGAGTATCTCTCCTCTCGGGAGCAACCAAAGAGAAGTGGGTCCAGTGGAACTGGTAGCCGGCACTGGCGGAGATCCCGACTGAATGGCCATGTGGCCCCGCGTGGATATGAGGCATCCCGGGACTATGGGTCTCGAAGCTGCCTAACAGATAGTGAGTCGGAGGAGGACGGTGAGAGCACGCCCTTTCTCAGTATGCAGAACATGAATGCCGAGCCCTCCACCATCTACAGGCCGGTGGACAGTCGGACTTCTCACTCATCGGGGCGACACAGTGGGCATGGAAACATGCACACGAGACTTACACACTCACGCTCCAAACCGGACAATACACCCCATTAAAGAGTGAAAATGAACCAACAAAAATCAATATAGTATAGACCTGCATCTATAAGAAATATTTTTATTTTATATAACTGACAGATATTCTAAACAAATGAAATATTTATTTTCATTTTAGCAAATGTTGTCTACTAGTTAACAGCGAAGACTTTTTTATAGGGAAAACTCTATTTATATGTACATTTTGATTTACAGCATAAAAAGATGTGCCAGTTTTTTCACAACGTAAAAAAATAGAGTAATATTGTGGTGCCTTTTGCTGTATGCCGATGCCAGAGGGCCAGTGGAGGTTTTTGTAGCCTTTCTTATATGGACGCCTCATTTTTTATACACGTTTATGTTTTTTTCCTCTCTGGTTTCCTGTTTTACTTTCTTTCCAAGTTGCATTCTTTGAGAAGTCTAGCCCAACTGGAACATAACCCCTTCCATGTCACGCAATATAAACCACTTCAACATAAAGTGTATGTTTACATTAATATGATTTGCCTGTAGGGTTTACGACTTGGGATCTGATACAACGCCTGATAAATACAATGTAGATCCTTGTTGCCCTCTACAGAGAGAGAGAGAGTGTGTGTGTGTGTGTGTGTGTGTGTGTGTGTGTGTGTGTGTGTGTGTGTGTAAGCACAGGTCAGTTTGCTTGCATGTATTTGTGATCGTTAGATGAACTTCATTGTTTGTTGTGGTGACATCAGGCGTGTGGGTCTACTGGTGTCTCTGGCAGAAGTTCACTGATCAGTGCTTTATCAGAACAGTGACCCCCAGTGTAGGTAGACAGATACGGCTGCTGTCGGGTTGTGTGTTATGCAGCTCATTGCTTGATGTGTTTAAAGCTATTTTGCCCGTTACCCAGCCCAGTTAAGTCCCAGCAGGTTTTTCCTCATGTTAGTCTGTTATGAGGCCAACAAACACGGAGCCGCCTGGCACAGGGTGACCTCTGCCATCAGAGGTGATGGCAAAACAGAAAGATTGCATCTGTTTTCATTCAAGTCAGTCCCTAGTCCCATGCCTCATCATCCTCCTGTGTCCATTCTGTTTTTGTGGCTTGTGTTAAAGGCCACACAGTGTCTCAGGATTTCCACATGCCCCCCGACCCCCACCCCCCTACCCTAGCCTCCACCGTAAACCCTGTTCACCCTCTTCCTCGTCATAAGGTCGAACCAAGACTAAGGTCCTCAGTTAAAAAACAGTCTACATGTTAAGAGACAGCCTATACCAGTTCCCCGAACATTCCCATACAGAGCGAAGGAAGGCCAAGTGGAAGCAGCTCAGTGGAGAACAGTCCAGAACATAATAGACAATATAAACGAAGTAGCTGTGAAACTTTGGAGGATCATACAATGCAAAAATATGCAAACTTTCTATTTTGCTGATTGATTACATCATTTTCTAAGAAGTGACTGTAGTGTGTTGTGTGAAAAAAAACTATGTGATGCCTATAGTGTAGAATGAAATAACATGATATAAATGCATATTTACATTAGTTAGTTTTTAAAGCCATTATGCAGCCATCTTTAAAGTTGTCAGCCTTTCTTGTTCATGTACTCACGCCCACTGAATGACTGTGTCCATGAATTGTTTCATCACTTGGTTTAGACCACTTCACTTTACACACACACTTCCAAGTAATGTCAAATAGCATCCAATAGTGTCTCCTCCAATAGTACTGTGTACTACTTTGTCTTGTTGGCAGATCTAGTCATTTTAAATTGACTCCATAAAACGATGATTTGAAAAGTAAACATTTAAGTCCCCTGTGCTCCACTGAAGGAAAAGTCAATATTTCAAAGGAAATTCAAAGAATGTCCAATCCATTAGAAGTGAGAGAGAACAGTAGATGTTTCATCGCTGTTGTATGTTTCTACCTTGTTAATTATGCGGAATTATCAGAATTCTATTGGTTTAAAAACTCAAAAAAAAAAGATAGATCTGCAATTCTAACTGCTATGTGGTAAATCCACAGTGGTATTGTTATAGAAAGGTCTTCGGTCACACCTCACTTGCAGATATTTCCATGAGTTTCTCACCTCTGGGTCTGATTTTTTATGTCTGAAAAATGTAAAAGAAGACAGTGCTCCCCTGGTCCAAATGTGATACTCCCTTCACTTTGCCAGTCCTCTCACCGAAATGAGATGCTAGCAGGAACGTCCTGTCAGTCTCTCCTGTTTGATTTTAAGACCCCTCACCTGACCCCACCCTCGCTTGAAATGTTTGAACACCTCTCCTCTGCATGTCCTTGTGGTCACGGTTTGATGGGTGCATGGTAAAAAAGCAGCAGACAATTCTTTTCCAGTCAGTGAAAGTGTATTTCATTTAACATTCAGCAATAAAAAAGACCCTTTCCCACATGTCATTCCCGAAATATGCTAGAAAAAAATGAAAAAAATGCGAGATTGTCATAGATTGTAAAATAAAATGAAAAATGAATCCACCTGTTCATATGAGAAAATAAATCTTTATTCATATCATTTTACGATGTAGTTATTTCTGTAGAAGTCTTTGCTCTTCATTTTGGTTGATCTTTTGTTTTGACATCTGGTTTGTCTCAGGAGTACACTCATAAAAATCAGATTTTGACATTAAGTTTAATTTAGTGATTGGAAGGTAGGTTGTAGATTATATCAAAACTGTTTCACATGGTAGTCGTGATCTCTGAAGTCTTAACTCATACAGTGAACACATAAAAACACACACATCCTGCGTCTGAAATGAGAATTGTGACATTACTATTTTAAAGAAAAAAGTTAAAACTTTGAAGAAACACATGGTTGACTCACTATCACAGTTAATATATTATTTTCCTGATACATTTAAATTGTGATTGTTTCTACAGCATCTAATCACCTCCTGAGGGTGTATTTGTAAAGTATGGAAGAATGCATATTTAAAATAAAATGTTGGATGACCGATTGACAATTGGCCAATTAATTGAATCAGAAGTCCTAATATATGCATCTTAATTATGTAAGAATTTCAGGTGGCGATTTCATGTTATATATTAGCATTGACATTTATTATATTTAGATTCTTAATTCATTATGTAGAATATACATTTATTTCGCAGTAGCATATATTATCCACTAGATGGTGCCATAACCACGAGATTAATACATCACACACTTTATGACTTGCCATTTTGCAGGGGTGAGTTGTATTCTTTATTCTATCCAGTCATATGTCCTCATTTAATAGAAACCCACTTTATATATAATAACAGTGGTGTTTATGGGAATCAGTTGGCAGAGCCGGCTGAACATATACTTATCTTGTAAAGGTTTGAGATCAAAAATCCAACGTGTGTCTATTCAAATCCTTCCAGTTTGATACGGTTAACTATTTTTGTGTTACAATTTTGAAATGATGGGGAAATGCTCAGGTCCCCAGACAAAGCCCTGCTAAATCCAGAGTATAAAGTGACTGAAATCAGATTACCTTTTTTTGTGGAATAATTTTGCAAAGTCTGATCCAATGTCATCTTTAGCACTTATCAAAGTAAGAATGATGTTCAAAACAAAAACTATTCTATTATACTTAACTGTGTCTTTCAGAAGTGAAATAATCATCCCGTTCGATGCATGTTGCCCACATGTTCACTGACCATGCAGTTTGTCCATTAAAAGTTCTGCAGAGATTATTTGTACTCTCTGTGGGTCATGTGGACATGAAGTTAAATAAACTGTAAAGTAAAATAAACACTGGAGTAGTACGTATTATGTCTGTGTGAAGGTAATACTTTATCCGCTACATGCTTTCTATGGAAAAACAATGATGTAAGATCAGTTAGGTGAAGCACAGAGGCACACCAATTACCCTTTTTCAGCTGTTGTATTTATTTCTGCCTTTGGGTGGCGCTGTTTTATTCTGTATCTGTGTACTTGTCGTGGTCATGCAGGTTCATCATTTGACGTGTCAGTATATTTAGCTGACAGTGACAACAATTATAATAACAAATCATGCTGAGTATTTGGGATGACAAACAGACGCAGGACATACAGTAAATACGTCAGTGTTGATTTTAAAACCCTCTCAGCCACTAAGCTAATTATTTTTCCAACGTTGGTCCACCTGGTCTCATTTGGTAATAATGCATGTAGAGCTTCATACATATTTTTACATCTCTTTTCAGAACAAACTGGGCTATTACAACATGTATGCAAGAGTGATGTCACATAAAGTATAAATAGTTATATGACCATAAATACAAAAGAAAAACAACAATATATATTGTTTTACTTTAACATATATTTATTCAAATCAAACGCAATAGTATACAGTGTTATGCTATTTGCTCTTCTAGGCCTTGGTGAAAAGGGGGGGGGGGGGGGGGGGGGGGAATAAACATTGTAGCCAACACATATCAGAAACATTACATTTCTTCATTTCAAATCACTATTTGCTTTTTCTCTAAAAGGATAGCTGGTCCATTCCTGAAAGCAGTTCCTGTCTGGAATGACAGTGAATTATTCATTCAAGAAGCCACATTCATGTTTCTTTCCATTTTCTTTAGCAAATTATATATGTTTTATATTATATTTCTATTAGGATGTGTGATGTATTTTTTCTTTTTCTTTCTTTGTCTATTGAAATTGTAGGACTTATTGTTTGTACTAATTTGCATTCCAATAAAAATAAAAATAAAATGTGTGAAAACAGAATAACAACTATCTATCTATATATATATATATATATATATATATATATATATATATATATATATATATATATATATATATATATACATATACATATATATATATATATATTGGATATAGTCAGTACATGTCATTTTTACCTTTGTGCAAGGCCTTCGAGGTCAGCACAACAAGAACACACTGATTTGACAACATACTGCGACAATTCTCAATCCAATGTATCATGGGATACATCTTGCGCTCGGTTGACTTCAGATAACAGTTAAGGACATTAAGAACTTCTTCGCTTGTTAGTTTCTAAAGTCAGACAGGAAAGGAAAAAAAAAATACTGCAGTTCCAGGATGGATTACAAAGCTTCTCGAACGGACTCCATGGCAACAGAGCCCTTGTTGGAAACATGCAGCTACATTTGTGACCAGCCAATTGGTCGCAATGTAAGGTAAACGTCTAAGTCTTCCAGAGATAATCCCCCCAAAAAATAAAAGTAACACAAATATTTTGATTTTGCAGAAAAGATCATGGAACTCTTCATGAACATACGTTTGTGTTAACAAACACAGGCGAAATATACCAGTGAAAGCATAACATAGTGTATGACGTGAAGAAGGCTTGTATATATACGCCGATATTAAAATAGAGCCCACAAAGCTACTCTTTAACAAATAAACAAAGGTCTGTTTATTTGCAGTCTTTAATTCCACTGTATTGACCTGTCCAAAAATAACATTGCAACTCCAATTGTCCACACAATACCACACAATAAACCTATTGTGCTCATCAAACAGATTAACAGGCCAAGCAAAAAGCAGCAGTATCATTAAAGTGTCAGCAAAAACATCAGCAGTACAATACAGATGTCCTCAGGCAGCCTGCTTCAAGAGATTCTCCTGCTTGTCGTTCATGATTATTGTTTCCTTTGGTGGCATTTTGGAGATTCTCCCAGATCCCCTGTGTTGAATATAGACAATGCAAAGACGGTTAAATCTGTTTCTCTCGCTCACTTCGATCGTCTGTGCTTTTTCTTGAGTAAACCATGTTGATAGGTTTACTGTAAATGCTCGATCTAAAGCCCTCATGCGGACTGTTTAGCAAAGTTCTGTTTTGATTTTGGAACATGCAGAGATTTAAGAAAATGAACAGATCCTGTTTTCTCAAGCTCGATATTACCTGTTCTCGACATCCTGTATTGTGTCGGGAAGAGGTGAGCCAAGTGTTTCTGGAAGAAATATTGCAGCCAGTCCACTGAGAATTGGAGCTCCTCCATAGATTAATCCTGGAAGCCAAGGTATGGAGTCGGCTGTAAGAAGCACCATAGGGGCCACCATGGCCCCTATACGAGCCATCATGGATACCCAGCCCATGCCATTCTGACTGAGAGGGAAAAAGAACATTACGACACTCTTCCTTTAAATCAGTGTTTGTGGTACTGGTGATGAAGCAAATATAAAGTAAAAGTGCAGCTAGACTTCAATATGAAGAATGTTTGACAAGGCGTTTTATGTTACTGTTTAACTGAACTGATAAAGATGGACAAACGTGGATTGTTTGATGGGGTCACATCTCACATTTTAAATGACTGTTTAACTGAACTGGAAACAATGGACCAACGTGGTTTGTTTGATGGTGTCTGTTGGAAAAATTTGTAACGGGCAAACTTCTGCCAGGGCACATTTCCATCAACAAGAGAAGGCAGCGAACTAGTGTGCTAGGACAAACAGGTTGCTATGGAACGCACATGACAAAGTTTATGAGGACACGATGAGCCTCTGCTGATAGTAAAGTCACAATGAATCCACAAACTTGCAACTAAAGCCCTGTGATTCTTCCGATACCTTGTTGAATGCAGAGTTTGGCTAAATGTTTCTACGTGTTACGATTCAAGTATTTGTAATGATGTTGTCATTGAGTTTCTAACGATCCTTCACTGTGTAGCTCTTGTGTGGTAGAAAGTGAACATTAGTTTGTATCTGCTCATCTGCCCCTTTGACCTTCTGTTTGCTGTCTGCATGAACTGCAGTCTAACGAAATGCACACCAAACAGCCCTTCTTTGCTGTGGTTTTATTTATTTATTGTAAATTTGATCATTTGTTACAAGTTATTTGTTGCATCCATGTCTGGATGTAATCGTTGCAGCCTAAGTGTTAGACCTATTCTTTCTTCTGAATAAACCCTACATATGAACCTACACCAAGCATTGTCCACATTTCTAATTTGTTCAGTCAAAAGCAATTCAGTCAATACAATTGGTAAGATAATTCTTAAATAGAGATCGGATTTCTTAAAAAAACTCAATAAATTGAACTAAATTCCGAAAAATAATCTCTATTAAATTCTATAATAACATAAGCTAAAATCCCTTAAAACATGAACTAATTGACATGTATATTTGACAAATATGACTTACCGAATGATGGTTGGGTACAGTTCTCCAGAGTAAAGGTAGCAGCAGTTGAAGGAGGCAGCAAGACAACCTTTACCCATTACAGCCAGACAGGTGCGTACCATCTGTTTATCTGCACAGGAGTGAAACATCTATCAGATCACTCTCTGGTTTCTGGAGTATAATATTTTACTCCAATGCATATCTTCTAACATACCATAAGGTACCAGCAGGTTGATCAAAATAGTGATTCCAGCAATGATGAGAGCACCACTTTGTGATGGTCGCCGTCCAATTAAACTCATAGACACAGTCATGATGATTTTAGCGGGGAAGTCAACAGCTCCAAATATTACTTGGATTAAGTAGATGTCCACCCCAAACTTCTGCAGGTCCATAGAAAGTCCATAGTAAGCAAAGCTGGTTGATAACCTAAATTAGTAAAATAGGGGGGAAAAAACAACAAGCACAGTGTTATTGCAATTTCATAGATGGTGCGTAAAAACTGTCACTGAGTTTTTCTTCAACGCGTACCAGACAGCACTGAGGTAGATTGTCATTTTCCTCATTGTGGGGGTGCGGAACAGATCCAGAAAAGAGTAGGAGCCCTGCACACAGGATATCTCTTTCTTCATGGACTCCTGCAGCACCTGTGCATCAAGAGGAGAGTGTTCTCTGTTCAAATTGATTTCATACACAATTCTAAACACAGATAGATTGTGCACCACGCTCCCTTACATTAATGTTGATTTTTTCTCCCTCTTCATGCCGTCCGTTAAATTTTGCCACACTTTTAAGGTTCTTGATGGCTTGTTCCGGCTTATTGGTCAGAGCTAACCATCTTGAAGATTCATGAAACCACCTGTTTGAGACATTCAATGAATGAACATAACTTTATCTCTGATCACTACATCTTTGCAATTGTTTTACGTTAATCAGTAATTCTGGTTGCAACATATTGTTTTATTTGCAAGTACTGGGTGTCTCACCATGCAATGAGGAAGAAGACATAGTAGGGCAAAGACACAGTCAAGGTTAACCATCTCCAGTCCCGAACAAAGTAGGCTAAGAGTGCCAGGATGAGCTGACCCAATGTGTAACAGTAGCCTGTTATTGTCCCCACCACAGTTCGCTGACGAGTGGGGATCCACTCCAGAACTTGAAATTAAGGAATCACAGAACAGGAGATATTTAATAAAATGTTGTACAATTAGTACTCTATGCATCAAGTCTAGTCATTCTCCACTGATTGTGCTCTATCCAGCTAGGAAGACATAGCGCGTTGTATCTCACTGAGCGAGAAGGTGTTGAGCCCCAGCCCAGACAGAGCCATGCCGCATCCAAAGCGGAACAGGCAGAAGAGGGGGAAGGAGGTAGAGTAAGCAACACATGTTCCCGACACTGCCATCAGCAGGTTGGATATGAGCAGGAGAATGCGTCGACCGTATCTGGAAACCAGGTGGATTTGCAAAGAGCCAGATCAGACTATATCACATCATATGACTTGAAAAACTAAAATAAAAATCTTGGGCAAAACTGCATGACGAAGAGACAAGTTGTCTTTTGCTATACTCATTCATGTTTAAAAGACACATGTTTGATTGATTAACTTATTTCCATAACTGTAAAATTAATAGGGATACAATTAAAGTTACCTGTCTGACAGACCTCCGAAGACAACAGCTCCCACAAGCACCCCTCCCATGTAGACCGTTTGTCCCATTTGCTTCAAAGAACGCTGATCACACACCAAATCCCACTGACAAAAATGTCACACAGTTTAACACACGTGACAGGAAAAAATTTACACATGGGAAAAGAAAATATATTCCTACCTCAGATATGGTCGTGGAGCTCATGTCAGTCATGTTATAGGTCCATCCATCTTGGCATCGCTGAAGGGCAACATCCAAACCATCCTTAGTGTCGCCCTCCTCCCCTGAGATGGAAGTCCCATTCTTATTCAGGAGGTTCCACTGTGGAGCTACAAAACGCTGGCACCTCTCGGGCTTCCCTTTCTTGTCCAGCGGCACTGAAACCAGCAGTATTTCCTCCGGGCTCAGATGGGACTGAGAGAGGTTTGTGTGTGCGCTGCAGTAGTGATGAGGCACGGCAGCCACAAAGTTCTGCAGCAGGTTGTGACTGGCCATGATCAGGACCGGTATGCAGAGAAGGGTCACATGCAGGACCTGGAACCGTCCGTTGCCCCCCACCTGCTCAAGGAGGTCACCAAACGCCATAGTTGTGTGCCACCAAAACTTCACAAGGTAACTTAATGTTAATGGCACTAGATCCTTTTGTTTGTGGTTTCTTTAAGAATTAGATGGGATAAACAGCAAAAAAAACAGTAAGTCGTTCTAGCACTTTTGAAAATATTGAATAAAACATCAGTTGACACACTATTCAGAGTGTATTTGTCTTGTGCATTCCAGGGTGTTACATTAATAATACCAAATGTTATAGACTCACCTTCTGAATTAATTTTCTCTTGTTCCATAAAATATCTACAAAAATACAATAGAAATGCTGGCTCACAAAGTGTAGACCTTCATCAAAACAACACACAGTTCAAATAAAAGTTTTCCAGAAAGGGGTCCTTAAGAAAAAACACCAAAACATAAAAAAAGATGTAAAAGTGGTCTCGTTGCTGCAGTGTGTTAAAGGAAGTAATCGGCTCTCAAATTCCAAAGCTTTTAAGAACTTTGGATTATTTTTAGGAGTGCGATGTAACCTTGGGGTATTAGCAGCTCCTTGACTGAACCCTGAGGTAGAATGACGGGTCCTTGCTGTGCAGGAACAATGTCTGGTTGAAGAGTTTCAGTGACTCTGAGCTCCAGCATCAAGAGTGGTCACATAACTAAGCTCCGCTCTGTTCCCCTCTGCACTGAGACACACTCCCTCGCATTTATTGATTAATTAACATGAAGGACAGCGTGCTAGAGGGTCTGTCTGTCTGCCTGTCTGTCTGCCTGTTTGTCTGTCTGTCTGCCTGTCTGCATGTCTGTCTGTCTGCCTGTCTGCCTGTATATCTGTCTGTCTGCATGTCTGTCTGTCTGTCTGCCTGTCTGTCTGCATGTCTGCCTGCCTGTCTGTCTGCATGTCTGCATGTCTGCATGCCTGCCTGTCTGTCTGTCTGCATGTCTGTCTGCCTGTTTGTCTGTCTGTCTGCCTGTCTGCATGTCTGCATGTCTGCATGTCTGCATGTCTGTCTGTCTGCCTGTCTGCCTGTCTGTCTGTCTGTCTGCCTGTCTGTCTGTCTGTCTGTCTGTATTGCAAAAGATTGTGAGAAATGTTCAACTATTTAAATGCACTTCAAAACCATAACTTTTTAACACACTGTTTCCACTTATTGTAAAACAGCCTGCAGTCAATAAGTGACAGTTCAGAGAGCAAAAGTTATAATCACGTTATGCTGACGCAGTTCTGAAACAAAAAACTAAAAGTACTACAGCAATGCATGTGCATATATATATATATGTGTGTCTGTGTATGAGTATTGTATTGTATTGTATTGTGTATTCAGAGTACATGTTGCTAGTTATGTTTCCCGATGATTAGTTGTGAGGAATGTGTGCTTATGTAATGATCAGCATGACATGTCAGGCAGAATGAATCTGCAGGTGCACCAAAGCAAAACAATAAACTTTCTGTTTTTTCAGCTGCCAGACTCTAACCAGAGAAAGATTTGTCCTTTTATATTCCTCCTCCTTCGTCAACGTTCTTTTGTAGTTTGAGCCTCAAAATGTGCATATTCAACAGAATCTATGAGAGGCTTTATAGTCGCACAGAGACTTCATTCTGAGCTGCAGACAAACCGAAGCAGCCGCAACATTTTGAAATGAAAAAGAAGGTCCTGTCACCTCCATCTCTCTCCTCTCTATGGGGCCCCCAACACATTGGGGCCCTGAACCCTGAGCTCCTTGAAGCTTGAGTGTTCAGTAGCTGTCAGGAATATAGTAAAGATTTACAGTTTAACACCTTCAACCCTTAAACAATTTATGAAAATCTCCATTATTACATTTTAGATCCCTAAATAATCAAAACTGCAAGAGAAAATAAATTCCCTTTTACAGATTCGCGACTAATCTACAGGAATATGCTGTTTAAAGAATTAGTTGAATTTACTTCTGCAGTTATCTAAGGTTTCATGGAAGTTTGGACTTTAAACTCTTTAAACTCATAAAAGTCATGTCCTAAAGGTGTTATCTTACATATTTATTACACAGGTAAGGCCGCAATCACGTTGACAATGACAACACATTCTGTCCTCATGCTTTGTTCTTCTTGTTCGGTTAATAGTTACAAACAGACAGTGAACCCATAACACTTTGATCTTTCATCTGCAAAGCCAAGGGAAATATACTTAAAGGGGTCATTGCAGGAGTTAATCACAGACTGTTTTTTTATTTATTCAAATTCTATACAGTAATAAAAGCTTTCTGTTGTGGAATGTATCATATTGCACTTTATAGATGTAACTTCTTCGCTTAACGCTGAACATGCATGAGAGATGGCTCTTCCTGAGAGATGCCACGTAATGTATAAAGACTCTGTTAAACCTTTTCTTATGGTTAGACTTTTGAACCAACTGCACTTATGACCTGCAAGTTTGCTTCTCACTCATTGGCTCATTCACATCTGTGTGGCTGGTCATCCCAACCTGATGCATCACAGCTCTATTACACATACACTCTATCTTGTGCAAAATTGCTGATTTTATGAAACATGATTTTGACCACAATTCCCAAATGAGTTTATTAAGATTGAGATTGGAGATTTAATAGCCGTGCATAAGAGCAGGGAACAGGGAGTTACTAACCCCAAGCGGAAGTTAATATGCACAGAAAGTTTACATACTGTACTTTTTTTAAATCTGGGAAATCATCAATATTTCAGAATTTGAAATTCACAAATTGAAAATTCACATATGAAACGTACAACAGTTATGTATCTAATGTAATAAGAATTGTTCATGGTCTTTTTTTCTTTTCTTTTCATTATCAAATAATCAAAGATGAGAGTCCAGTTTGTGTCAAATGGAAGAGTTATCACAAAAAGGAGTTATTTGTGCAATTATCAATCGATTTCACCCATACAGAAATGGAGTCTGTGAGACCCCCAAAAATAAGGAATAAAAACCAATGTCAACGAAACATCAGGGTTGAGAATTCACATTATTCCAGAAATGAAATGTCAGTATGATTATCCAAGTATCTGCTCGTGTCCGCTTTCTGTTTAGGAGATTTTTGCGCCACCGCTTTGTTTCTTTCATCATCACTCAAATAACTTTCCATCTGCAGCACCAAGGGGGACTTTTGAGTGGTTTCAGTCACTGGAAATATTTCAGGATCCCTCCCAAGCAGGTGCATGTTTTAATGTGAGAACAATGAATGAAAATAACCAAAAACAATATTGTAAAAGACATCCCAAAATGTATGTCATCAACCAATATTAACCTACTTGGTGAGGCTTGTGTTAATATGCAGGTCAAGTTGCATTTCATATTATGATTACCTTGGTAAACATCTGTGGCAACTATACACATTGTAAGCGTAATTTAATAAACTGTAAAACAATCACTGCAGTCGGTGATGTTGGGATTGATTGTTTTGGTGTGAAGTCTCTGGGTGGAGGCGGTGTACTGCAAGAAAACACCAGCGTGTTGTCAGGAGCTGCTGTGATAACACACATTCAGACTGATTTACTGCCTCTGGCTGCATCCCGTCACCAGCACAGTGAGGAGGAGTGCTGCCTTCACTGACACACAGCCAAGGTCCTGTGTGCTGCTGAACTGGGTCTGCAGCTGTTGTCATCCAGGGGGCTGTATCAAACACTCGTATGCCTCTTTTCTGTTTCCTGTTTGTGTTGCACCACTTAACTCTGCTCTGTCCCAATATTTACTTTATATAGCTAACTTTTATTCCCTTCCCAATAGGATGAATTTGAGCGGCCTACACTCAACATTTCTAAGCCGAGATGATTTCAGAGGAGGGGAAAACCACATGATATCTGTATCTGACATACAGATAATAAAAACGTTTGATGTCTTACTTCAGCTAATATCAATCTGATATACCTATCTGAGGATTATGGAGATGTTGAGAACCTTTCTTCACCTTTACAGATCTTCATCATCTGAAAGCAGTCAACTGCCACACACACACACACACACACACACATCAAAACATGTAGAGGTGGGTATTCCTTTCAATTACAGATAAGACTGCTGTAGTGTACTTCAAGACACTATGTACCGTTCAGTTCAGTTTTAGGGTTAGGTTTTTTCTGTGTATAATTCTAGTTATACATTTTCTTTTACTTTTTCTCAAACCTGATTCTGGGATGTGGTACTCTGCAGAGACAGAGTCCTGAAATTCAATGTCACACTCTCTGTCATGAGCCCAGTTACGGGCAAATATCCGTAGGTTCGCTTCTGCGTTAATGTCATTGGATTTGTTGGCAGCGTTGGCAAAATCAATCAGTTCCACCTAATACAATGTACTGTTGAATATCAAAGTGTTTTATACAATTATTACCCGACAATAGTTACCCTTGCAAGAAAATTATATGTGTTCACATTTATTCCACTATGATACTTCAAGAAATTACTTGGAAATGTCTGGTTTTCCCAGAAATGGGATGTGATCAGTTGGAAGAAGTCACAGAGGCTTAAGATAGATTTTATTCAGAATGGTTCTGAGCGGAAATACAAGAGTTTGTATTTTTAAATAAAAAATATCACTGATTAATTCACAAAGCTCACCACAATGCTCTTGTATCCACTGTAACCTGGTTATGGTGGATCTCCAGGTGTGAAGAATGTAAACTGAGCCAGAGCTAAGAGCTTGTGTGAGACACAATGCAGTAATGGAGGAAACATTCAATGCTAATGCCTTTTGGACGCAGGTTTGTGGGGGCTTCAACCAGACGCACAGGATCCACCATGTAGGTTCTTCTGGTGTTCGTGTTGCGATACAAGCGGGGAAAGTTGGGGTGTGGTGCCGTCATGTGGACAGTTTATTGCATGTCATCAGGGGGGGGGAGTTTCTCGAGTGAGGGCTCCACGCCCCAGATCTCTCGAGCGTACTGGGCAATGGTGCGATCACTGGAGAACTTGCCACATCCTGCAATGTTGTAGATCACCTTCTTGGTCCATTCCTTGGGGTCCTGATGTGAGGATGAAAATGATTGATTAAGTAATCATAATATTAATATGATCAATAGGTGAAGGGATTTGTAGCCCTGAGTCCTCTTCCATGGTTATACTCATAATATACCCATACTAATTAAAATCCTACTATGAATGCATAACAGACATTTAGGAACCGTGTGGTTTATATAGCTTTTTAATGAACATACCTTGTAAAGAGCATTGACTTTCTCCTGGCATTTTATATATTCTTCATAATCAGCGAAGACCTTAAATCTGTGCGGGAAAAAAAATGCAATCAACTCAGATATGTAATGCGGTGCAAATACATCTGGTGTGTATGTGTGTGTGTGTGTAGTCTTACATCTACTGAATGCTGGTGTGCATGCAACAGACTGTTTTATCTCTTTATTTGTATGTGCCAGCATGCAAGTTTATTCACGTTCTTATTTGTGTGTGTATACGCGCGTGTGTGTGTGTGTGTGTGTGTGTGTGTGTGTGTGTGTGTGTGTGTGTGTGTGTGTGCCTCAGGCCGGTAATGTTAGATGTGTCTTTACCTGTCATGATTCATCAGCATGTTGACAATTTCTTTAAACAGGTCAGGCTGCTTTGGGCTAAAGAAGCCTCCAGCAATCTGGTCAATAGCCTGTTTCAGCTCAGGCAGGCGGTTGTAGTACTCTTGAGCGTTGTATCTAAGCGGGACCAAAAAATAAACGATATGCATATTCAGAAAAAACAGAAGCACAAGCTTGTTGCTGTAATAACCGGCCCATTTATGAAGGCGTAGTAGCCAGTGCCTGTACAGAAATATCAGCAGGTTCCCAAAGGCCACACCAGTGGACAATATCAGGTTGAGTCTGGTGGAGGTGAAAACCTTTGTGAGGGAGTTCAAAGCTTGTCAGAGCTGCATTGATGTCAACATGTCTTCACTGACTATTTAGGAGGTACTTCACCAATAACAAGTAACACACTGTGCTATTACATACTGGCAGGGATGAATCTTTTTCTTGAATCTGCTCCTTTTACCTCCCCTTACTTTACAATTACACATATTTGGGGTCTTGACAGCACTCAAACAGGACACACATGTGGTGGAGAGCTAATATCACAAGGTGATGTGATTTTATGAGCTACATAACTAAATGTGTTGTAGGTACACGAGGAGAACGTAGATGCAAAGTCTGGACTGATGATGGTTCCTTCCTTACCCTTTCTTGTCAAGTGCATCGACGTCGTCCACCAACATGCCGAAGATGAAAATGTTGCCCTCGCCGGCCTCCTCAGCCATCTCAACATTTGCTCCGTCCATGGTACCGATGGTTAGAGCCCCGTTCAACATGAACTTCATGTTGCCGGTGCCGGAGGCCTCGGTGCCAGCTGTGGAAATCTGCTCTGACAGGTCAGATGCGGGGATAACTGCAAGACAGAAGTAGAGGGTTGATGACTCCAATAAGCTTTTTGTTCTTGTTTTATGCTGTGTATAAAAAAGGCCTGATTGGGGTTATTGGAGATAAAGAAACTAACTGGATGACAAGCCTGAGAGCAGATAAAGAGATGGGAAAGATCACAGGGATAGGGCTGTGACTTGGAAATTACCTCTCTCTGCCAATGTGACTCTGTAGTTCTCCAAAAAGATGACTTTGAGACGGTCTCCGACCACGGGATCGTTGTTGACCACCTCACCAATAGCTGTGATCAGACGGATAATCATCTTGGCAGTGTGATATCCGGGAGCAGCCTGCATGAGAGGAACAGTTGGAGAAAGATGATTTTAACCTAAGTTGTGAGGTTGGGTAAGTTTTTAAAGCCCAGTTGCATGCCGTTAAACTATACAAACCTTTCCTCCAATCATCACCGTTCTTGGAGTCCACTGCTTGTTGGGCTCCTTCTTTATGCCTGGCGGAGATATAAAAGAAATTACAGGTTTGGGGTGTGTGCATTTTTGTCTTAGACACACATACACACACTCACACGCACGCACAATCTGCCCTGAAACCATCTTAAAACTCACAGTATTTAAATTAGAGAATAAAATGTGTCACACAGCGGATTTTGAATGTGCGCTTACGGTTGTAGTAGGTGATGATGTGCAGACAGTTGAGCAGCTGCCTCTTGTATTCGTGGATCCTCTTGACTTGAAGGTCGAACATGGAGTTGGGGTTGATCTTCACCTTGTAGTGTTCCTCCAAGTGAACAGCAAACTTCAACTTGTTTTCCTAATTCATCAAAACATTGACTTTCTTTACATAAAGGACAACAAGTTCAACATTATGAATGCTATCAGATATTAACATTAAAAAAAGAAAATAAGATGTGGTGTGTGTCAAAGAAGACAAAGTCCCTGACTCTCATATATGCTGACTACCTAAATCTGTTCATGGATGCTGTGACATTGATCACAGAGCTCAGCAGGTTGACTCTGCCTGATAGAAGTCCAGTGTATCGTTAAATAATCTCTGCATGTTATAATTAAAAGGCAATAATTACCTGATGATTTGTGCTATTGCCAGCATTAATAAAGCCTGATCATCTATTCACAAGTATCTCCAAACTGTAACTGCAAACTGAGGACTAAACAATACTTCACCTGCTTCACTTTGGCAACATCACGAATGAAAGCTTCGTCGTTCACAAAATTGAGGAGATCCTTCAGCTGGTCGAGGTCACGAATGAAGTCCTCACCAATTCTCTGTTAACAGCAATGGAATAATAAGCAAATCAAAGATATATAAGCCGGCAATGTTGTTTGTGTGACTTGCGCGCGTTAAAACACAGCTGACCTCGGCGATGACCTCAGCCAGCCCAGGGTTGCACATGACCAGCCAGCGGCGAGGAGTGATGCCGTTGGTCTTGTTTTGGAACTTATCTGGCTCCATTTCATAGAAGTCCTTGAAACTGCAGGCAGAGTGAAGCATCACATATATCAGAACACACACACACACACACACACACGCGCGCGCGCACACACATACACAATGCAGCAACCCATGAAAGCATGGAGGGATTTACAGATACTACAACATATACTACACATACATGTACTGTATTTTGGTTATTTACCACTTCAGAGTATTACAGGATAAGATATGTATTTAGCGGACATACACAGTAGCTTTGAGGATGTCAGAGTGAATACGGGCCACTCCGTTGACAGCATGGGAACCCACTATGCACAAATGGGCCATGTTGATCCTCTTCTGTCCGCATTCCTCAATGAGGGACATGCGGCTAAGACGATCATTATCACCAGGGAACTTAGCAGCAACTCTCTGAAAAGTTTAAAAGAACATGAGGCACAGATGTACAAATGTATTTTTTTGTTTTTGCATGCTGAATTGGAGATTTATATTGTCATATACATCAAAGTAATTCAACATTGCCAATCTAAAATCATACGAATGAGCAGCAACAGGACTATTTATATCAGTATGTAAGTAAATATATTATATTCAGTGTATTGTTTGAGTATTGTTCTCCTTCCATTCAGAAACATAGGCCATGTAACTTAGTTCTGACAGATGTTGCGATGAAAAGCTAATAAAGACATGTTGTTCTTTGACTTCCGACATTTAGGTCCTCATGCTAATCTTTTAATGTGTTCATTATCTTTTTCACAGAGGCAAGAATATACTATGCAAGATATCTATTCATAATCACATCTAATATCTGAATTTGAATTACTGTGCTTCATTTTTTCTGCCTGCTTAATCTCACATGTTTTTAATTTCATATTGTTTTTAATTTATTTCTCTCTGTGATGGTCCCACTTTAAAAGTAGTCCTCACCCACATGTTTTGATTGCACCGAGCTTTGACATCATCCCACTTCCCTAACTCGTAGCCTACCTCGTGTTCAACCACGCTGATGAAAGTGCAGAGCTTATATCACTTTATCACTATGGCATTTAACCTCAGGCAATATTGACAGTGCGCGATCCCTCTGCTGCCATAAATATACATATGCAGTGCATTATGGAAACGATAACAAGTTGCAATGTGCAGTAATAACCTCCAGGTGGCGACGGTTGATCTCATAGACAATTTCCAGGTGGCGAGGCAGCAGATGAGCAAACAGGTCGACCGGCCAGCGCTCCAGAGCTTCTGGGAGGACGGTGTGATTGGTGTAGGCACAGGTGCGCACGCAGATGTCCCATGCCTGAACCCCAGCAAAAAGGAAATACATGTAAATATTGTACTATATACCATTTTTTGTAGTAATGGTGGTGGTAAATAGTTTATGAACTACACCAAAATGGGGATGCCCCAATCAAAAACACTGCAACATGAAGCAGAGCAACAGAAGTAAGTTCTACATTTGAAAAATCAAGCTATGAGGTCGTGAAACACGAAGCTCTGTTGTTACACCAGTGTTGCTCTTTCCTCACCATGTCCCATTGGAGTTTCTCCTCATCAACCAGAACCCTCATCAGCTCAGGAATAGCCATGGCTGGGTGAGTGTCATTCAGCTGGATAGCGACCTGAATATGCAGCAAATAAAAATAAAAATGTCAACACAGAATTAGAATATGGCATGAAGTGCTTTTGTACTGTTCGTTTCAGTAAGATACAACGCCTACAACCTGTTTAACACTGACAGAGGCAATTCAAGAAAAGCACAGAGAGAACATCGGAGGGGAATCTTTTCATTTTTGACATAAAGTATTTTGTTAATTTTCTTTTGCTTCACCTTGTCAGGCAGTTTGCTGAAGTCTGTGCGAACAATCTCCCTGGAGCCAAACTTAGAGACCTTGAAACGACGGATGATGTCTTGCAGGGTGGCAGAGACCACAAAGTATTCCTGCTTCAGACGGAGCTCCTTTCCTTCAAAGAACTGAGGATATAGACACACATTAGTTCTGTTTCTGTTCTGCGGGCAAACATGAATCTTTTTTTTTTATTCATTAAACATAGCATTTTGCATTTCCGTGACGTGGTTTTAATGGACAACTAGAATCTTAAAAGTGGTTACCCAAACTAAAGGTAACAAGACATAAGCAGCAGTGGCTCTGTGTCTAAAATATAGTGTGTTTTAACATGCAAAATCCCTTTTGTATAACATCAAACACCCATATACAGTTGGTTGTTTTCTTTTTCTTATTTTATTTATCTATCATTTAGCCACCTAAGTAGAGGTGACCACTGAAGAGTTGGAGACAATGTTTTCTTTATCAATGATAAATATATAGATGTAAACAAAAACAAGACAGCTAAGCTATTACCTTACCCCACCTGCTGGCAAAAGACATGACATAAAAACCCTTTGTTGGTGTAATTTAGTATTATTTACAATGTCTGGTCAGTGTCCGGATAAAGTATAGTTTTAATGGCGTTTGGCTCGAGATCGAGGCCGCTATTTGGCAAGTGTGGGAAAACAACAATGCGCTTGCCCGAAGCCTTGCCCTGCAATTAATGTGGTTGGCCCCGGATGGCACCTTAGAGAAGATAGAGATGGTACAGTCTTGATTGCCTGTTGTCCTGCTGCAATTTGATAGGCTGTTTGCCAAGTAGCTCACTGTTGATGTCATTGTATCGTATAATTGGCAGAAGTTTGAGGAAGAAAGTAACTGTGGTCTACTCGAACAATGTGGATTAGCTTCGACAGGACACATTTAAAAGTCTGCTTCTTGAAGACAAACTTGTGATTAAACTCCTCGTTGACCATCAGCCGAGAGACATTGTTGTAAACCAATAATAAGATTAAACATGGCGTGGTTCCTGAGGAAAAGGGGTGTCCTTATCAGGAAATCCACTAATTTGCTCAGTGTTTAAAATAATGTTAAAATACACAATATGATAGAACAGCATTGTATCACTGACTGGACTGAATTCAAACAAAGCTGTGCTGTCAGGTCCACCATGTTTCTGCTCTTACTATAGACATAAATGACCAGAGCTGACATGCGTGGTGGAGCTAGATGGTTATCTCCAAAATCCTTCTTCTTGAGCCTTTATTGAGTCAGCACACGGTGGGCAGCTCTTTGCCGACTATAAAAGGCGGCTTCAGAGGAAGCTAAAAGAGCCCACTGTGGCTCTGGCTGCAGACATAGGATACTAGTCGGGGTCCAAATTATGGAAATCCATCTGACTTAAGATGAGCCATGCAGTCATACAGTTGCCATACTGTCCACAGCTCCCATAATGTTTAACGTTTCTTATTTCTTCCTCTAATCCAGGTTTGCATGGCCATCCTTGTGCAGTTCTGATGGATTAAAAGGTACAATAGTCATATTGTTCACCTACATTGTCGTTGGGATACAGCACACGGGAGATGTTCTCAGCCAAGTTTCTGTCCAAAACGGCCTGAATGTAGCCACCAACATTGACTGTAAGGGGGAAAAGCAAACTCCATTCGTTCAAGCTCATTTGTCAGCTGTCGCTTGATTGAAAACGTTTGAACACCTACAGTCTTTTAGGTTAAACTCGCAAGGAGCCTTCGCTGACCACAGTCTCATGGTGTTGACAATGTTGTTTCTGTAGCCAGGGATAGGGGTGTCATATGGCAAAGCCAGCACTACCTGTCAACACCAACAAAGGAAAAGACCCAAATCAAAAAATCACCTCACTTGGAAAAACCTCAATTACAATTCATATTTATTTTTCATAAAATAATGTTTTCACCTGTGTGTCAACCCATTTGACACCATCGGAGTGATGCTCGGTCCTGCCATAGAAGTGCACTGGACGCATGTACTCGGGGCGTGCTTTCTCCCAGGGGTTGCCAAAGCGCAGCCAATCATCAGCCTCCTCAACCTGGATAATGACAGACATTCATAATGAAGGGAAAAACACTCATTCGTGGCTTTTGAGCTGAGCCGGACAGAAAATAATAGGACATGGTAATGGTGCAGGTGATGTAAGGTGAAAAGAAACAGAAGCAGCTATTCTTGCTCACTGAAACAAGACGACAATGTTTTACATCCGTTTTTTTATTTCTAACCTGCCAGCCGTTGACAATTTTTTGATTGAAGATACCAAATTCATAGCGAATACCGTAACCATAGGCAGCCAGACCCAGTGAAGCCATGGAGTCAAGGAAACAGGCTGAAAACCAGACAGAGCACATGAAAAAAATTAATCAACATCGGTCTCTTATATAAAACAGTGCATTATTTAAGTCAGTCGGCAGGGTTAAAAGATTAAAAGATGTTCACCAGCAAGACGCCCCAGGCCACCATTTCCCAAACCAGCGTCTTCCTCCATGTCTTGCAGTTCCTCCATGTCCAGTCCCAACTATAGAACAACAGAACACATCCTGGACTAATGAGATGATGCCCCTTTTACGGTTGGAAAATGAAATCTCACCGTTGAAAGGGCAATCGATAGAGTGTCTTTGTCTCACCTGGTACATGGCCTCATCACAGGCGTTCTCCAGCGCGAGGTTCACCATGGTGTTTTGGAGGGTGCGGCCCATGTAGAACTCAAGGGAGATGTAGTACACGCGCTACAGTTTGGGAAGAAGGGGCGAGATAACCAAACTGGATGAACAGAGTGTCATTGTCTGATTAGTATTACAGAAAAGTCTTAACAGTAACATGACGGGTACAAATCTGTGAAATCATATGCCAATAGTCACAATAACATCCACTCCAGACTAAGTTTAATTATTTCGCTTCATGGTTGGGGGTGCAGGGAAATATGCGAGTCTGTGGTTAGCCTTTGCCATTTAGTTTTTTTTTCTTTTTTTTCTTCTCCTCTGACATGGAGGGGGCAGGCACAGGCTGAGGCTGGGGAGGAGAGAAGAGGAGTGAAGGGAAGGGACTAGGGGACAGATTGCTTTAGGTGTTACATAACACCAACATTTTGGCCCGGGCAAAAATAGCTCCTGTAGAGGTCGCTGTAAAGGTCAGCCTGAGCCTGATACCCTTTCATTACGGAGTTCAAGTCAAGAGGGAAGTGGTACAGATACAGTAGATGTGTTGAATAATAATGAATACGACTGACAGAGCCATAATACTGAGTAGCTACCTGTATCTCTTGAACTATATATGACTATATACATATATATAGGGACTTCAAGGCTAGTTTCATCTCATTAAGCTGATTAGCTATTTGTTTTACCCCAAATAATGCATATTTCCATTGTCAACAATAAAGTTGCTGTAACAGTGACTTTGTAGTATGCAATCTTACATGCAACACAAAACTCCAGCCTAAACTTAGATTTCCTCCCTCCTCAAGGTTTCTGTTTTGACCTTTAAGGGATTTACCTTTGACTTTTCAGTCTAGAGCACCGAAACAAGATGATAAAAGTTGGGAGCTCAGACATTTTTTGAGTGAGAGGTTGCAGCCCACCAACATCTAATTAGACAGTGTCTGAAAACTAGCTTAATGTGAGAAGTAAATGACTCCCTACTGAGATCAATACGTGAGGGCTTGGAACTTAAACTTGGGTAATCCGAGATGAGGGGGACATTTTCTTCCCATGTTAAAAAAGGAAAAATCCTCCTCTTTATTCAGTTATTAATGATCTTGCAAGGACATTTTTCTCCTGCTAAGTAAATACAATTTGTACTCTGCCTCTGAAACCTCTATAGTGATTACACAGTTTTGTGAGATATTTTCTAAGAATAATGGGGGCTTTATTCTTCCATTCATAAGCTTCCTATTGTTGTTTTAAGGTTCTTTCTGTAGCTGGTCGTTAATAACACTGCAGTGGCTGAGACATAGCTTCTCTGATAGACTATCTATGAACTCCGATGCCCTTCCAGGCGTGTGCTCAGATGACACAAGTAAGGGATATGTGCTTTATGGTCAGACAGGATGGGAACGGAAGGTCATGGAGAGGTTTAACGTTTCAACACACTATAAGAACGGTAGCATACCAGCAGAGTGCTAAGAAGCCCTGATGAAGTTTAAATGCCATGACCTTACACTCACTTCAGGCTGCTGGGAGTACAGTGGAAGAATATAAATCTCTTGCTTTTATGAAAAGCATTCATGGCTTTTTTGTTCAATGTGTGCGTAATGTGCAAAAGTTATTTCATGACGCGGTGAAAGATTCAAGTTATAGCACAAAGTGCTGAGAGCACAATGAAACAGACTTTCTTACATGTGAGCCGGTTTTCCACTGTGTCGTGTGTGTGGGGCAAACTGTAGTAAATGTAGTATTGTAGTTATCTTTTCACAAATACAAGATATGATACTGTTTATGCCATTTTGTGTCATTAAAATAATAGCACACAAATTATAACATTATTATACTCTATATACATCTTGATGTTGTTGTGACTTACTTTGGGATCTTTCTCATAGTAGTGCTGCTGGGTTCTGATCCACCTGCCAATCAAGTGCTCCCGCACAGTGTGGGCGAGAGCAAAGAAGTAATCCCTTCTGGTCGCCACATTTCTGTCCTTGACCAGCGTAAAGTGAAGATGTCTGTTGAAATCTTGCTTCAACGCTGAAATGTTTTCGACGCCGGCGAGGCCTCGCACTGAAATCTGTTTCTTTCTCTCATGGTCGGACAAGGGTTTCGACATGGTGGCACTAGTTGTAGCGGCTCAGGGCTCTCTGACTCTGGCAGAAGGGAAACAGTGACACACGCCACCAGGCCCAGACAGCAAGAGAGGCGCACACACCACAGGCTCAGGTTCAGCATTTTAAAGGCACAGCTATGAATATTAAGGAGAGGGTGGAGCGTAGTGGATATATTAGGTAAAGGGTGGGGCATACGTTGAGGATAGAGGTTGTAACTTTTCAATTATGTGACACATGATTAACTAAGGGGCCCAAATATAAGATTGGCAGCACTACATGGCAACCCAAAAGGATGATGATGTCATGTACAGCACATCCATATATAATAACCTTTCAGTTTTCTTCTTTGATTTACACCTGTTAAAACCAATAAATCACTGATTATTTTTCAGTCAACCTGATCAAAGCAGTACAAACAATTTGAATCTTCCCATTTAGAAAATGCCTTTTCTCTTTGTATTCTGGGTCATGCTTGTCTTTTACTGCTACATACTTCATGTGACACGATTCATTTTCATCGTGAAAATAATAACATGACTTAGAAACGGATTATTGTCTTTTTCTAGTTATATTTTGTATGATATAATTACTCCACTGCCCACATGTGGAAAGCATTTTCTGATATTGTACAAAGGAACATGTGCTGGTGACAATATTTGGCAGCTACAGTGGCTAAATTATTTTTTTCTCCCCATAGTTGGCAGGGGGAGCCATGGACAGCAGATGGTCACAATACATTAGATTTATTTTGTTGCACCTAAAAAGCAAAGCACTTCACAAATCTGCTAATTCTCATATTGTATGATGGGATATATTTATAAGTTTCTGCTTTAGAAGCAAGTTACAGGGCTTATTGTGTTTTAACAATCCACACTTGATAAGGACCTGCTCTGAAACCCCAACAGCAGTATTGCAACGTTTAATATTTCTATGCTACTGTATCACTTCATAAGTACTGTAAGCAGCGGTACTAGTTATAAACCAGCAATTCAGAGTCTATGTAGATCACATCTGTTCGAGAGCCTGCAGCAATAACAGACACAAAAGCAGCTGCAGCATAGCGACTAAAACTCGCTCTATTCTCAGTTATCACTCTTGCCAAACTATCATGAAGTCTTGACCTTCTATAAATAGCAACTCTGACCCAGTCCCAAAGGCCATGATATTTGAAAGGCATATCTCGTTAATGTCAGCAAGAGCCAGCAGACAACACTAGTATATTACTATGAGTGGAACCGCAGCAGAAGGGAGAAGGCAGTATTTGCTAAGCTGTTCTCGGTGGGATGCACTGCACGCTTATCATTATCTGGCTAAAAGGGGGGTTCTGCCTTTCGACGGAAATTGGTTAAAAGCTGGATGAAAGAGTGACTGTTACTTTAATGTCGAGATGTACTGGATTGCAATGCATTTTGGATAAATGTTGACAGGAAAAGTACTCTTTCTAGTCATTTGCCACTCTGTTGCATGATTAGAAAAGATACAAGAGGGGAAGAATGTATAAAAATGCTACTGTCAAACACCACAACAGCTTAATAGAAATAAAATGGCCTGTGGTGGTTGGCAGTGCTTAATGGCCCTTTCTGCATAATTTGAAGATATTTTTGAACTTACACATTATATAAATGCTGTCTACACCATTTCCTGTGATGTTGCTTTTAATATTCCTGCATGCCAAATGACCCCCAGAACAGAGGAACCATCACACAACAGATGACAGAGATTGAAGCTGGCATGGCCCCGATTTGTCCATTATGATGAGCAAATTATGTTCTTACATGTCTACTGGGGGTTCTGTCAAAGGGTACATCAAGCATTTCAAGACCACACTGAATAAATGCACTGCCTGATGGAAGCCGTGAAGAAAAAACAACAATATTCTTGATGTGAAGGCAAGTTTTCAACAACAAATGGAGTTGTTAGGACAGCCCAGTCACTGAACCACGTCCACGTGCCAGCACAATGTGACCAGTTTCTTTTTTTTTATTGTCAATCTACAGTATCTGTCTTTTTAGTTAACAGTTATGTATGATCTCTTCATCATATAATCAGGAAGACGCATGGAAATTTAATTAATTTAGATTTAAAATTTACTCCTGAGAGAATATGAAGTCAATTAACTATGATGTTAATGAATGCTCTGATTGCCCAACAGTAACCACAGTTATTAAGGTGCCTGTTTTGCCTGGCAGACATTAGAAAAGCGGATGTATACGGCAACTGATTCTCAGTGGCTAATCGGAGGGTGCTGCAAACTGGGATTAAAAAAGAAAAATCACATTTTCTTATTTTTGATCACTCTGTTTTTTAACGCACTATAAATACAGACAGACAGTATGTGCAAGCAAAGCAGGAAGTAAAATTGGGAAGGAAAAATATCCATTTAAGATTTCGTGTGGAGTTTTCAAATATGTAATAATCTTCATAGCAAGAATCGTTTAGCTTTGATTCGCTGCTCACGTCATTGCCAATTTGAGTGTAGTGAACATAATGTTGCATGTAACTACATTCAAAATCATGAGATCAAACATGTACCGTAATATTAGGGATATATGTAGTTTTAAAAACACATTTTAAAATATTTTTGGGGACCTTATCTATTGATCAGGTTTGTTTTGGGCACTGAACAAAGCATGGGGATATTTTTGGTTTCTTCTCAATACTGAAAATATGAAGGTGACAGTACAGCGAAACCTCCCTTCACACAGTTTTAAATGTATCTGAAAGCTGTCAGACAGAATAATGTGTTACATTTTCAGGTTCAAGCTACGTCTGGCACCTCCATGTTCAACAGCATGTTGCACTGCATCCTTTTCATATACATTCGATTTTTTTTATTGATCTCGTTTTCTTCTTTTTTTCCCCTCAGTTTCTTAGTATTTTTGCATTTAGCGAGTTGGTGAAATTAGCTCTTTCCAGGTAAACAAAGGAATTCATTTGTCATCTCCTCAACATCCATAGTCATTTGGTTGGCTCCAGAGGAACCAAAGTGTTACAAAATATTAGGTAGCACAGGGCATGTGGTTCAGGGAAAACACATATTGAACAAGGTCAGATGAAAATTCAGATTGTCTTCCATTTAAATGTCCCATTTTTGTTTAAATGTTTTGTCACATCTCTACATTCAATGAAAACCATTGGCCACTGTCCAAACATGTACTGTGCAGCTCAGCAGCCAATTAATTGCATCTCAAGTTGATCTGGCTGTAATTCTCTCTTGCTTTAGTCACACATTGACTCCCAGACATCCCCATTGTTACACTCAGCCTGTTGGTGGGAAAGCTGTTTCTTCTTCTTCTTCTTGGCCTGAAGGAAATGAGCATCTTTGTTTACATCTCACCAACAATTATAGACTGAAGGTATTACATCTACTAATTGGCACACATTCATTTCTACACATGAGGCTGCAACAAGCGATTGTTACTATGCCTCCTTTTTTTCTTATTATGATGTATTGCATTTAGTCTAGTTACATTGTTCAAATATGAATGTAAAATCAATTAAATTGCATGCACCCTGAAATTGTTAATCTGCAGTTTCCCTGGAAAGATTTCTAACAGTAACCGACAAGATAAGAATTATTGTTTGTTATCTCTGATGGTGGGAAAAGGCATTTAATTGCATTCACATTGAGCATTTCTGTGTTGGGTTTGCAGAATACAAATCATGTGATTTTCATTGTATTTCCTGATGGTTCACAGGGAGGTTGTTAAGTTGTAGAGTCTTACTCGGGTCAAACGCTATATGTTGTCTTTCTGTGAACCTGTCAACATGAGGCCAGCACAGGAGGAATACTGTCACCTGCTGGTAAATCTTGTAACGTCACATTGGAAACCACCAGCTTTATTGTGTATTAAAGGCGGCTGCACATGTTTTTTTAAACTGTAAACTAAATTATATGGCTGCACGTTGATGAAACGCATCAATGCTAGTGTTAATATTTACATTTCTTCCCAAATGTATAACAATCTACGTTCCATAGGTTGAAAATGGCTAAAAACGCCATCTACTTATTCTGCTAATAATTGTGTGACTTTAAAAGTACAATAATGTATGTCATGGATTACTACACCATATTAAAATACACAAATAGTATAAATGATACTGCACATAATATAATTTAATTCAAGACTTGATCTGCGACACAAATCCAACATCAACATAAATAACTCATCAATATTTCAACATGGTCACCCATGAATCAATATTGCAGGCTATTGCAAAGCAATTTATATAAACACAGATTCGCTCTTAGTCAGTTGGGAACTCTAAGACTTACTAGACCTTGTTTACTTGCACAGCACTTTCGCTGACTTCATGTTATCTGGTTTGTTATGAATATGAACTGCTTAATTATACTGAGCAAAAGGCTTGAACTGCACAACAGAGTGTATCACATGAATGGCACAAGCCCCAGAAGTGTTGAGATCTGGTGGATGAGTTGTTTTGTGGACACAACAGGAATAGCTTGCAGTTTGCTGCTGAATCATGTTCAACAATATGCATGATTTACTTCAGTCCCGAGGGCTTTTCTAGAATACGAAGGTTGCTCAATATCTTAATACAATTGTGGATATGTATCGCTTTGCACATCAGAAGAGTACCTCTATTTCCTCATGGAGGCCGCAGAGATTCACTCTGCCTTAGACCAGAACAGAAATCAATAATTGCCTCAGACAGGTCTCTAAAACACACACATTCAACAGTTTGGGTCTTTTGGGGGCAGAAATACCATTGATGTTGACAATAAAAGCATGTATTGGACAGTGTATGATTGTGTCCCAAAAGGAAGGGACAAAAAGATAACTTCTGGGTCACTAAACACAATTAAGATTTAGTACATTAAAGTAAAACACACTTTTCTGGTCTACTTTTATTCTCTTTTCATTTGTTGATGCTTTTGTTCACAACAGTTCTGTTTAGCAGATTTTGTTAAAAAACACAATGTCACCAAAGGCCTCGTTATGCATGGATAAGACTCAGGGTCCGAACTGACAGCCGAGCAGTGCAGAGCATAACTGAACTGTCATTGCAAGTTTCAGACTGCCGCAGTTGTCATTTTCACAACCACATTGTGTAAAGTATTTGTGTTCATTGCTGAGGGGATGTTGGCAAAAATAATCTTCTGTGAAACCGTAACCAAATTTCAAAGCAATCCATCCAGTTTCACTCAAAACCAAAAAAGTAGTCCTGGTGGCACTATAGAGTCAGTGAGATTCATCCTTACACTGTCTGCACAAACATTTCAAACCCATCCAATTGATATATTTGATATATTTCAGTCTGGACCGAAGTGGTGGACCAGCTGTTTGCCGGGCTCTCATCCTGACATGGTCCACAGAGCTGCACCGCTAGCGTGGCTAAATTAGGTGACTGAGACTGCCTCACTTTTAAATGAAGATACATTTTACTGATTCAATACTGTGCATTGTTCTAAATAGCAACTTAACATTTTTTTTAAATACAGCAGAGTATTTATGCACATTTCTGAAATTCACCCACATTTTCACAGGATGTCAGCTTTTTGTGTTTAACACACACAATTTCCCCGCAACCTGCTATACAAACAGTATATATGTGAGGATTATGATGTGTTTGCAATCAAGATGTTGGCAGCTTAACAATGTGCAGATGCCTTAGTAACAGAAGTGTGACATTAATGTATCTCTTAGACTCTATTAACAATTGTTAATAGAGTCTGTTGTGAAACATAAAAAAAGGCAATTTATTTAAGTTGTGTTTACAGTTCATAGAATATAACTGAATAACATTTCTGTTTGTCAAACCATGCCAGATTGTACTTCAGAGCCAATAGTCACAGCTGAATCATCATACAGATATTGAAATGCTAGAGAGGCTGAGGGTTTAAGATGACCACGATGAAGACAGGAAATTCATAACCACTCGACCTCTGCTAAGTAGAAGCAGCAAACCATCCATGGACATTTAACCTCTAAAATGTATATTAACTTTACTCTTCAGTGGAGGGTTTCAATCAATCAGCCCTCTGATGAGGACATTGTTTGGATTTCAGTGCACCATC
Source organism: Cyclopterus lumpus (assembly GCF_009769545.1). Taxonomy (NCBI): domain Eukaryota; kingdom Metazoa; phylum Chordata; class Actinopteri; order Perciformes; family Cyclopteridae; genus Cyclopterus; species Cyclopterus lumpus. The sequence goes on from NC_046979.1 coordinate 10,184,767, forward strand.
TCTGTTATGTGACTGGCAGGCATGATGTGTTGTGGACATGCTTTTAGTTCAGAAAATGGGTTGATGAGCTGAATGTCTTGATGTTGGTTATTACCATGAATATTTGTGTTTTTACAACGTATACACTTGTGCTATAAATATTGTTGAAAAAATACAAGAGTTCCCACAATGTGTTCTTTTATATCATATTGGAATGATACATTCCTACCATTGTTGGATTGTAAACTGGTAAAGGCTTTTTACAGCTTTTAAAATAGCTGTAAAAGTAATCAACCCCATTTACTCGCACATCAGGGCGAATCGCTTTGCACACTGAAAAAAAGTGTTGAATTTACAAAAAAAAATGTAGGTAAGTAATGCTTTTGTCTAAATCCAGACATATTTTTTAAGTTAATTGTACTAATTATTTTCAACTAATTTCAGCCTAATTTTATTTATAATTTCTGCTCAACTGTTTTGAGTAGAGTTAACTCAACCCATGTTCAGTTTACTCAAATGGATTAGGTATCTGTAACACTTTTTTTGTTTACATGCAAATCAATCTATTGTTTAAATTTGTACATACTAAAATTGAGTTTCATTAAATTAAATACTATGAGCCATTCTCTTTTATTCAAATAAAGCAAACAGCATTTAATACAACTCTTACTTAATCTTATTGAAACACAATGCAACATAAACAATTCTTACAGTCCCATTCATAGCAAATAAAAAAAACATACCAATGGAAGTATTCCTACATGAAGCATGTAATTCACATAACAATTTAGCCTCTATTCCTCCACTGCAGGAAAAAAGCTTTCAGAACATACATTTTTCATACCTCATCCTGAGATTCAAGATGACTTTGATTTTATCTCCCTCAGAAAGGGGCTTAGACCCTTACCAGTTCACCTTAACAAGCAGGAGAGTGACTCAAAAGATGATGCATTGCAGGTAGTTAATTGTTTTCAGAGTCCAAACTAAACATATAAGGCATATAAAGCTGGGGCAATCTTTCCAAACATATAGATTTCCCCCATTATGACCGAGGTTAAAAGGGTCATGTTCTTAAGCATCAGACTTGTATGCAACTTAAGCTTACATCCTGAACTATTTATTCCGTCATTTTCAGCACATTTTGACTTGCTTTTGTGAATTAAATGTGCAATAAATAACCTACTTCATGAATAATTTGGTTCTAAGCATTCTTTACAAGAGTAATATATTCTAACCATATCAGTATTTTGCCATTTCAGATTTCCATTTAACATCTCAGAGAACCCTCTTTCTGTATAATTTCAGGAATCCATTATATTACTGTTTTAACTGCTATACAAGTTCAATACAAACTCACTCCCACCACTTATGCTATACCTGCTGGCTCTGCATGCTTCACGATGGCAGCTTCAGATATTGATGTCATTTCATTGAATGTTGCACAGTGTCACTCTTTTGTTGAGCGGCTCTTCATTACATTACATTACATGTCATTTCATCGTGGAGACACACCTTGTGAGACAGGTTCAAATTAGCCTGCAGCTCCACTGCACATCGGGGCCGGACCCGTGAGTCATTGAAGAAAATGGACTTGTCTCAACAACAGCAAAACCCGTGGGGAGTTGTTGTTTTTTTGAACGGCCGTGCAGCTGGTGTGCCTTGCTCGAGGACACTTCGGCGAGTGAAGGGATAGGGCAGGGTGGGGTTGATGAACCTGCGCCTCTCTCTCTCTCTCTCTTTACGATCTTATCCCCTCAGCATGTTCTGTAATAAGATGGCACTCCTATGTTGAGATGCCGTTTCCAATATGACCCACCTGCTTTCACTACCAAAGGTTACACGATCATGTAGGTAAACGCCGTTTAGTCCTCCGTGGCGACGCCGCTGTTAGTTTGATGGGGAACGGGATTGGTCAACCGTGGCTGACCGCGCCCTCAACCCGTATACGCTACCTACCAAACTATTACCATCAAGTGTCGGGGGAATGACGGCTGTGCTGCTGCTGCTGCTCTCGGTGCGGCGGAGGAGAGAAAGCATCTTTGTCTGCACGCAGGAGCTGTGGGCTTCCCTGCCTTCATCGACAGAGCATCATCTAACGCAGAAGAAGACTATACCCCTTCTGAAGACAGAGGTCGCATATTAATCTGCCGCATTCATCTCTGCTACAATTTAGGATTTTTTTCCCCTTCTTTTTTTTCTTTCCTCCTTCTCCCCACACCCCGTTCCTCTTTTGTGCTGCCGGAATAATCAACCCCCGCTCGCTCCGGTATCCATGTGTCGGATCGCTGGGTGATGCACAGGTAGATGACACCGCGCACCTCCTCCACAGAAATGACCTTTGTGGATACGGTAATCATCTGAAAAGCGTGCTGCGGTAGAGAGCGACAAGATAAGCCGTGCGTATCTGTGTCTCTGTGTGTGTTTTTCAATGTCAGTGGTCCGGGATTGTTGGTCTCCCAGTTCAGGGGATGTTGGAGCTGCTGCTCACCAATTATTGACCCGTGTCTCGAGGTGTCTTTGGGAGATTTCACTTCATGCAGCATTAATATAATCACCTTTCAAGCAGAATGTCTTTGTTGTCAGTGTTTACAGCCATGTGAGGTGGGTGGAGGAGAGGTAGGGGTTTTCAAATCCAACGCGGTTGCGGATGGGGTCGCTTAATTGCGTGCCGGAAGACATGTCCTGTGGTTGGGCTACAGCACCTACAGTGGGGGGCTCTTCTTTTGAATAAAGGCTGCATCCCCGGCAGAAATATGGAAACGAGCCTCGCAGCCTATATTTTTTGATTTCGCCAGACGTCACATGCTGGGTTGGCTATAGGTATTCGTGTTGTATATAAAAGTGAAGTTAAGGTGCATGGTGTTTGGGTCATGCAGCATGCAGGGCCATTGTCTCTGAAATGCTTGAGGTAGCCTATTTATTATTGAGAGGGATTTCATCTTCTGTGCCAAAGGATTGTGCAGTTTAAAGATGGGAAGCAGCGAGACAGAAGCCCAGTGAGTCAAGCAGCTGCCACATTATCTGCAACAAAGGAAGCTCCCTCGTCTTAAAAGGTATCATTAAAATCAGGGGAAAGTTGTGAGCTGGTAAGAAAAGGTTTCATACCTGTGTGATAACATAATGTTTCCTAAAACCTGCAGCCCAGAATGCTCATGTAGGAAGCCGTTGCCTCCTTACAGCAAATTATCTGGCAGTTCAGCAGGGTTCACCACTGAGGGGGTGGTGTGGTTCAAATTAAAGCTCCAAAATACAAACTGTTTTTTAAAAAAGACATAAATGTCCATCAGTTCCCCACACTCTTGTGTAACACAGTATATTCTAAGTGGATGAATGGACAAAAAAAGACAATTGTACTTAATCATTGTCTGTTGTTCTTGGATTGCATAATATGGACTTTTCATATTATAATATTATTCAAGGATGTGTTTCTTTTATTTATTTATTTAGACTATCCTCTTGCGTTGTTGCTTGAAATGGTAATGCCTCTATGGGGGGGAGGTGCCCAAGATTGTGCGCTACACCCCTGCACATCTCACATGCGTACTGCTGCACATCCAGTAAACCACATTTGCTTTCCAAATTCTACTCTATCAGTAACACTGCACATTTTGTTGCTGATTTCTCTGAGTAGGGAAACTGAGACCACTGTGTTAACAGAACAGAAAAGAGCACTAGTAGCTCAGATTTCCCATTCACCAGAATTAGGTGAGCACCTCTGCTTGACTACTGTTGCTCGCTATCTTTCAGCCCCTCACACAGAAGGGTTGTCCTCTCATTACCACTTGCTATTTGGCTGCATCCTTAAATCCCTGCCGGTTTAGCTGACATACTCATTTAAATGCTGTTGCATTCTTGAGCCAATTGGTTTCCTAAATGAGAGCCACATAGACAACAAGCTTAAAAGAAGAAATCTATATACTTGTGCAATTCTGAGCATGACTTTTGTGCATATATTGTGGTGATATTCTTAGGCAGCAATACAACAGCGGGGTGTGTCACAGTCTTGGTTTTTTTCCGGGTTACTTTTTGTTGTATTTTTGCTATACTGCATTTGATTTTCTCTTGGTCATGCTTCATTTATGTTTGCAGCTTTACGTGTTTATTTTTACTTCTCATCTGCTCTATTTTGACACCGGATACGCCAATGCCAAGATTTTACTCACCACTCAGTATTTTTGGTGCCTTCAGTGGCATCTTTACCACACTCCTGTTGCTATGGTCTGACTCACAAGACATCTGTCTCCATCGATGCTTCCAATGAGATTTAAGGGTTTGGGTAAAGTTAGCATTTTTTATTTTTTAAATAAGAAGATGGTCTCACTGCTGCTACAACAGCAACTAACACAATGTACTAGTCAAAATATAACAAATTGTTTTATAGCTCTTAACAGAATTAAGCATCTACATCATCGTACGTCATGTTACTTTACATACGGCTCAAATATTGAAATTCTTTAAGCCATTATCTCGTAAAGCTGCTCTCATGTGACTTTTACATTAGGAGGGCAGCTGCTGAGTTTGAAATGGAAATGATGTTTGGATTTAAGATATCTGGTACAAAGAACCAGCCAATATGCAAAGAAAGATAGATGATTGGATGACATAAAGGTTGAGACGGAGAATGTTTGAAATAACGACCGGGCAGAGTTGGCGTGTGTGAATGGGTAACAGCTCAATGGCTTCAGCATGCATACTGGGGAAGCAGAAGGTTACAGATATTGTGTGGCATTGCGAATTGTGTCGCTTCCTCTCTATCATACCCCATCAAGGTCATATCCACAGACTGAAAGTGGTGGCCCTGGCCTTTTCCACTCCTGGCTCTGGCAGAGGAAGGGGGCCCGCGGACCACTGCTGCTTCTAATCAGGGCTGACGCGTGACTCAGTTGCATGCCAGCTGCACAGCCAAACCGGGATTATGTCCCTGGATGGTGAAGACAAAAAATAAAGGTCACTGTTGAGATCTTTGTCTCTCTACACCTTTGGCGAATTTGGGTTAATTCATTATTTGTGCATTATTTCGAATGAAAATACTTAAATAACTGAAATCTTGCATATGATACCAGTCATTTCGCTGGAAGCCTTACAGTCAGAGTTGTGACACCAGCAGCACACTGTTGGTTATGTCTTAATCTGGGCTATTGTACCATTTAAGAGTAGATTGAATGATGTAAATGGTATTAAAGTCCAGATGTGAACAAAGACATTTCTAGAAAAGCAATGTATATACAGTTTCAACAGTTTGGGAAAAGCTTGATTGATATTGTTACACCAGTGAAATGATAATCCCTGAAATTGCCAGTTATTTTCACCACAGGTGGTACAGTAGGTGGAAGGGAATGGAAGGGAAGGTAGTCTATAATTTTCTGTAAGCAGAATGCTACTCAGCGAAGGTTGCCACATGAAGCCTGTCAAAAATGTTCTTTGAAAAGCTCAGCTCTGATTTATTAAATATGGGAATGACACAAAATGTACCAGATCAAATTGTAGCATAAGTCAATGAAGCCAGTGAACAAAGTTTATTTCTTTACCAGTTATTTTTTCATTCATTCAAAGCTGCTCAACTTTAATTATTCTCAATGTTAGTAGACGGAAAGTCAAATCTGCTTAGTTATGCGGTCAAGATGTGGCTCGCAAATGATAACTCAGGGAGCAGCGCAGCTTAAAGTGCTTTATCTTGCCAACAGGGAACTGAAGCCATTATCAATACTCTTCAAATCTACCAGACCTCTTTGACAAAATCTGTCACTTTACATCGCAGAGCGAGGAAGTTGCTGGTTGCCGCTGCCTAGATCGGTTGGTTTGTTTCTGATAATGTGTGACTTTGGTATTTCAAAGCGTTAGTTTGTATTCACGAGCTCTCGAGCTGGTACTGTCTCTCGAACTGGGGGTGTACCAACTGCAATCTACTGCAGTAACACACTGACTGTGGAAAAGTACCTCATACAACCCCACTAAAAAATCCCTTCAAGTGACAGTGTTACCATAGATAAAAGCTAATCCGGGTAAAGCTGAAACATCATAGCGTTTATAACTGACGCCACTCTGTCCAATTAGCTTCTCTTGATGAAGAGGATAGTGTAATAACAAAGAAAACATAATAGAAGTAATGTAAGTGTTCATAATCACATGGTTGCCCAGTTCTGTTGTAATTTGACCAACATAGCATACAGAATAATGAGTCTATATAAAAAAGCCATGAAAAGGCAAATAAGCATTCACTATTAAACCTTATATGTGACCCAGGAGTTAAACAAAGCAGGGTTGTCTTTCTGTTCCATACAGGTGTCTTTTGCACATTCAGAAGTGTTGCATTTCATTGCAAACGTAAGTGTTTCAGCTCATCCATTGTTGTTACTGTGTGACAGCATGTGAAAAAGGAAGCTGAAACCGCACTGTTAACCAAAATATGCCCAGGGCAGCATAATCAGTGCCCTTAGAGATATAAAACACAATATCACCCTGTCAGGATATACATTATGCAGTTACAGTGCTCAGAAGACGGCGATGCAACGAGGCCCACAACAGAGCACTGTTTGGGAAAATCGGTACTACTCTGTATGCTCTACTGTATCATTTTGAACCTGCATTTTGTTCTTCAATACAAGTAAAGCTGGGCGGTGTGATATAGGACTTTATTGTCTGAGATTTTAAATTACAGCTAAGTGGCCTAAATTGGGGAGCTTAATTAAAAAGAACCGGTCTCTTTCCTAAAACACCATCTCATTACTGTATATTGATATACTTCGCAATAATATTACAGTATTTGATCCAGAATCCTGTGATATTTGGGTTTGTCAAGTTTCATATGAATGCAAATGATGCTTTCGTAATGAATGTCAATGAAAAACAAGCCCAGTAACAGACTGGTTTAATAATGCAAAAATATTCATGATAGAACCGCAGTTAGCTTCCTTTACGGTGCAACGGTGTCATCTTAAAGTGTGCATAGGCCAATTTCCTTTAATAAAACACCATTGACAAGAGGAAGGTCAAACATTCACCTTGACTGTCAGCCTGATAATACCCTTTATCTAAATCACCTCAGCAGCCGCTAACTTTGAATGGGGAAAAGAAAAATCCAAATACAATTTGGCCAGTTGAAACGTTTTGATTGAACTTGCATCAGATCTGTTGCCAGTGACTTCTGACGGGGCTGCCGAAGTCTTACACTATCTGAGTTCCAGATCGCTCAATGAATCTTTCTCTTTCATTCCAGACGGTACTCTCAACAGCACAGGCATTCATCTTTTCGGGGTAAGATCCACGGGACTGTGCACGATGAAAAGGTAGCTTCTGTGTGGGGGAAAAGCCTTGTTGGCCGTTGTAAAATGCTGTATGAGTAGAGGTTAAAGGAGCACAGTCCTTTCTCCTACCTTATCATGTCACATTAAGGCGGATGGCAGATTTACGTGGATGCAATTGATCAGTGAGTGGCATATCAGGCTGGGTCTGGATCAAGAGATTTTTAGCAGCTGCCTGGCTGTCCATCCATCACGCTGATCTCTGCTGTGCCTGAACCAGGCTTGTCACACTTAGATGGCCAACTGATGGCAGCATAGGGGGATGGTGTGGTAAACACTGGGACAGTCATTTATTTCAATTCACTCTGTCTGCAGGCGTCTCTCGTGGGGAACAGATTCATGCTAATTCGTTATAGTATGCATCGAAAATCTCATCTAATACTGCTTTGCAAAATCAATCTTATCCTTGCCCGAGGCTGCTTCATCTATAAAGGCGTTTGTCTCGTGTGTCCTACCTGCGTGAGGAGGCTCCATGCCGTATCAGTGTCAGCCTTCATTGGGTCTTACTGGAGCTTTCTGATCCCGGCCAAGGAGCTGTTACCCAAGATTAACCCAGGCTGTTCTGTTGCATATCGGCTGAAGAGGTCTTTGTGTGTGTGTGTGTGTTTGTGTGTATTTGTGTGTGTGTGTGTGTGTGTGTGTGTGTGTGGTAAAAAAGAGAGTCAGAGTAGGATGCTTGCTCCCACTCTCCATTTTGTCTGGTGGCCTCCTCCTTAGGATGCAATGTGACAGCACTGGATGATCTAATCATGGATGTCATAGCATAGCTGCTTATTAACTGAGATTTCAAGGGCAAACATTTCCATCATTAGTAGTATACAGTATAGTTCTGAGTGATGGCTCTCGGTAATGTCATTGAAGCACAGGAGGGACTAGTTGTCTCATTAGATGTTTTGCATGTGGAGATAATTTAAATAATACACATTGATACGTAATGTACGAGAGGACAACATCGCTGCTGCAATTTAAGTATTCTTTGAGAGTTGAGGGGGAAGGAAATGCCATTCATAGTAAAGATTATTTGATTTGATGTTTTAGATTATTTGTATATTCCTTAATACTAAAGAGGCAGTCTGAAAGTGTCACACTGTGTTCTGTTAAATGTTAACTCCCCTACAATGTATTTCCTCTAGATTGCTTTTGGATCAGGGTATGTTTTGACAGTCTAGATTAAATATACATGTATTTAATAAAAACAAACACAGATCACCGTCCAGCTTTTGGTGTGTGTACGTGTGTTTATCTGTTTGTGTAGTTGCTCGAGTTCCTCTTTTTGAAGCTTCAGGGATCTCTTTGAGCTGCAGCACACTGGTCTGAAGCTTAATAGATGCTCTTAATATATATTTATATATTTTTTTTTTTGTTATTCTGCCACAATTTAATTGATGATGTTGAGCCTTCTTGTTATTAATTTAAAAAAACACCTATTACCAACTATATAATATGTTTTTTAAATCGTGTTTTGATGATAGCAATTCCCTTTTTAACCCATGCCTGTATTGTGGTATAGAAATTGCAATCTGTTGGTCCAACACACATTGGTTCAGTGAGGAATATTTCATTACAGCTGAAACGGGTAGTTAATTAATCAATTTGAGAGAAAAGCAATTGGTAACTATTTTGATAATCTGAAATAATAAGTCATTTTTCAAGCGACACGTGCCAAACATTTGATAGTTGCAGGTTGAGATACACCAACACCACACAGCACTTACATTTGGGTACATGCCGATACAGAGTACCGATATGAGTACTTAATAATACCATTACATTGCTAACATTGACTTTGAGAACATGTTTTATTTTCATCAGATGTTCCTCACTTTCTGACCGTAACAAATTAAATATACAACATGATATTGCTGACATTTGACTTTGTGTTTTTCTGAATAAACGGAGCAGTTTGTATTAGGGATGTTAATAATAAACCGTTAAGTGACAATACAAATTTTTACAGATTGAAACTATCAGTTAAACAGCAAAAATAAATATTTGAAAGAAAAGAAAAGATGAGAAAAAGTCAGTGGAGCAGCTTGCAATGCACTGTTGGAAACCTGCCAGATTATGGCAGGCAGACACACAGCTGACAACCTTGCAGCTAAAGTAATTGATGTGCGGGAGACTCACTGGGAAGTGGCTGCATGTGTCCACGATAATGCACAAAGTGCTATCGGGAGTAGTTTTATGATTACGAGTATATGAGCACAGTAGCGGACCTATATCCTATACTGGTATACCGCTAGTTGCAGATTCATTACATTTACATTACAGGTACATAATAAGACCTCTAGGATATTGAGATAGAAATGTGTCCCAACTCCAAACAATTAGAAGAGAAAATAATCGTCATCTCTTATTTCTGGTGAATTACTTTGGAAAGTGAACGTTGTTTACCTTCCAAATGAATTTATTCATTAAAATAATTGCCTCTGTGATAAGTTGTAAAAAATGGGATCTTATTTCATTATAAACCACGGTGCAGTGTTTAGGCATCTCAGAAGCCTTTAAAATTATAACTCTGTGACTCAAGCATGTTTTTATTGTGTCATGGACCTGAAGCAATACACCCCCTCCAGTGCCGCCCCTCGCATTGTTTTAACGCAGGGCTGCTTTTGGTCTGAACACCCATTTGGCCGGGAAGCTATTTCCTGAAATATCAGCACACTGTATCATCAGAGAGAATATCAAATACATCTCTGAGGCTAAAAGATTTACCCACTCATTCCTGCTTTGGCTTACCTGCGTTGAATTGACAGCGTTTGACTAAATTGCGCTCCACGCCATCCACACACATCACTCATGTCATTATGTGCTGAAACAGAGTAGAGTGGGTGGCGAGCGGACAATGTCGGTCTTTAAAAAAGAATATATAGCAAAGACATTAAGACAAATAGTTCTGTGGTGAAGATCATGTTCTGTGTGGAATGAAACGCAGACTTATAAGTGAACACAATTCAATGTTGACAGATACACAAGGGCTGAGGTCTGTCTAAGGATGAGCCCCTGATAGCCACCACAGACCCCCACCCTTGAGTGTGATAAGGGTGGAGCTGTGATTACGGCAGGTTCATTTTGCAGTGCTCATCCATATCAACTGGATGCTGCCTGCTGTCTTTTCATTTAAATCACATTTTGCTGTAACCCAACCAAAGTGCTTCTATAAGGGAAGCATTTCAAATGGTATTACAGCAATAGCAAACAGATGTGCATGCGTTTTATCCTTTACTACGCCCACAGTACATTTATATTTACATTTACTTAATGATGGTACTGTGTGCACAGTACCATGGTGATGCTTGTAGCTATAGTGTTATGCAGCTTACTAATTACATGGCTTGCTGGTTTGTGAAAATGTAAGCTGTTACAGTGGCCCTGTGTCACTGAGAAAAAGTAACTCCTGTTCTGTCAACATAAACTCACTGTATAGTATAGTATTTTATAGTATATATACTTTAAATCAGTGGTTCTGTCCGTGGTTTAAGCCTGAGCATCATATCTGTTCATATTTATCACACTAAAATCTACAAGTGGGGTAAAAAACATGTTTCTCTCCTTGTGCCTTTGTTTGCGAGCTCTCCCAGCAAGACAAATTGTCCGTTTGCAAAGAAACATAAAAGGCACAGGCAAACATCAACAGCACGACCATGACCACAGATGTTGCAAAAACTGTGTTCACAACAATTGTTATTGTTGAATATTTACAATTAAGATCTATATTTTTAAACGGCTACTTTCATGACAAATGTGTGCAGCACACAGTGTGTTTCCGTACACTCATCTCATTTTCAGCTCTACATACGGTATTTTGGCAGGGTTATACATCCCTCTAAATTATACAATGCATAAATCACCAGGATAGCAGCTGATGCAGAGATATGAGTTAACGGTCAAGAAGAGGATCAAGTGGAGGAGGATGATGAGGATAATGACGACTGTGTTGTTGATGAAGAGAACAGGCTTGATGGCATGGGTGATGATGCTGCTGATGCTGATGAGGCCGGTGATTATATCTCTTAATCTTGCAGCTGAAGTAAAAAGCATTCCACAGATGCAAAACATATGTGAAAATAATATGCAGAGAAAATCAAGACTGAAAGCAAATGTTTATAGCATGGTTTGACATTTTTCATTGCTGGTGCTGCTGCAGTATGATGCCTAATTATACCAATACCAATGTCTCTCCCCATATTGGATTAGTGATATCATGTCCTTTTTAAAGCTAGAGAAGATTAGATATTCTGTCAGAGCTAATTCTGATAAATTCTGTAAAAAGTTGCCATCTTTTTAAATATTTTTCAACTCTCTGCAATCTCTGTTCCCTTATTGATGGACTGATGGTTTTCTCCCGTTTTGCAGTTTTTTTTGTGGCATTCAACTTTGAATAGTATAATTACATATCTAAAATGCATTAGGGATGGCTTTTCTTATGATCCTTTGATGCAAAATAATTAAATATTAGATAAATATTAGATTTTCTCAACAAAAAAAAATTATGATCAGCTGCAAAAACCTGTACTGTAAATGAAACGACTTAAGAGTAACACACACAATGACCAATCCTAGTTCACGGATGGAACAAGTCATCCATCTCTACTTACTAAAGAAGACACATTCTCAGCCAAAAAAAAAAAGTAAATGTCATCTGAGTAATTAAAGTTTCAAGTTTCACACCAGCCACACAGAGGAGTGCATGCCCGTCATGAAAGATTAAGTTATTCCAATGAAATTTCCTCCAAAAATACAACTGAGGATGAGGAAAAAAAATAGAAGGAATAAAATTTAAGATTCATAAAGCTGGGAGAATATAGTGTTTTCAACATGACACTGGGACACTATGATGCACTGTGTAAAATATCTCATGACTAGAACTGAGAGCCGGAAACTTCAGAGCAGATGCCCAAAGGAATAATTAAACAATAACTATGTTTTAATTACGACCTCCATCAACTATTTACACTTTACTTCATGTCACGTTGTAATCACTGTATACAGTGGCAGCTGCATGACAAAAGTTAAGGTGACATGTGAAGAGGCGTAGCATTACCTCAGTGTTTCAGGGGCACACTGCTGGAAGGAAAACTGGATCATAGAACTGGACACCCTATTAAAAGCTGGCCCTGTTGACACCTAATACATGTGAAATGTATAACACACTAATTAGCTTCCTTGTTGGTATTCCAGTGAGAAGATACCACACTCATATTTGTATGAACTATGAAGCTGCAGCCAGGAGTCAGTTCGCTTGGCTTATAGCTTAACTTAGCCTCAAGACTGGAACCAGGGGAATTGGGAATAAAAAAATAAAAAAATATATATATATATATGTATAGAATTAAAAATAATCTAATGATCTCTAACTCTGGAGGGTGGAAGTGGTAAAGACAAACAAACCACAAAGCCAAACCAAAATTAGTGACGATTATCCAGAAATTGTATCATATAGCATCCATCATGTGGTGGATATGATAGAATACTATACAATACTATATTATCTCACAATGCAACAAATCATTGTCATGTCATATTACATTTAATTACACCTCACTAATATGACCATGCGCTTCTTTTTCTTCAACAATAAAACACCAACTTTCGAGAATTTAAGCTACGCTTATGCTCACAAACAAATACATTCAGAGAGCTTGATTTTTACGGTTTGAAGATCCCTTTTTTGGGGGGGGTCTTAGTTTCTGTTAGTTCAATAGTTTTGGAGTATACAGAAATTCTTACTGACATCAGGGAGATTGTGTAATGGCAGATTTGACTTTGATGTGCATCCTCTGTCGATGCATTTACATTCAACATTATTGAGATCTATGAATGAGCCTGAAAAAAAGCAAATACATTATCATATCTAATGACGTTGCAAATATGGTGGATGGCCTTGAGTCTTCAAGTCTTCAGAATACAGACATCACAGAGCAGGGCGCCGTGGTAACCATTCATTATCCAAATGGCTTCTCGGGATTCAGATCCCTCTTTTCCCACCTCAGTGCCGCTAACAGCACCAGATGGAAGCATCATGATTTTCTTCTCTCGTCTCTTCTCTCTCACTTTCAGTACAAATCTGTTTGATTTTTATATCAAGCAAGGAAAAAAGTGTTAAAAAATGAACGCAGAGTAACTTGCAAATGGTTGTTGTGTCCTCCATATTTCAAAGTTAAACGCCTTTAATGCATTATTTGGGAAGTTCTTTGGAATTGGAATGTTATGATGTTTTTGTATTTGAAATGTGAGAATTAGATTCTGAGATGGGACACAGCTTGTAATAATGTACAGACAGCTCATTCATGTGACTTTAATTGGTATAGTGCAGATGACATTACAAAATTTAATTAAAACAAAACAAATCACAGCTTCTTGCACCTGTGCAAACAGAGTTGGCCAAACATAGAAAACATCATCTTACATCACATTTCAGTGGAATCGAAATAACTCCATTGGATCATAATGATTTCACAAAAATGTATCGATACCAAGCAAACTAACTAAAAACTAACACAATTAGTTCAGATGGATGGTTATATTTGTCTGAAGTGATTCATAACAGTAGAGTGGTGCTCACTGCATTGTATGTTAATATAAATCTATCTGTCATATTGTGATACATATTGACGGCGGAAAAAACATTTTCTATGTTGTGATAAAGATTTTAACTCAATGTTCATAGCATAATTTCAGATCTGTTTTGGATACATTTGGTGCCCTTGTATAGTATATTTTAAGGTCATATATATAGAGAGTAGGAAAAATAATAGTTAGAGTGTCTCACAATTCAAGTCCTGAGATAGAATTAAGTTAAAGAAGACGCCTCTGCGAGGCTGGATTAGCTAAAAGAGTCGCTGGCATGGAGAACACAGACATCATTTATTCCAACCTAAAACCAGGCAACAACAGCTCACTGCTTTATAGGCGCCTAGTAAACAGTGTACAAAGCTTCAGCTGGCCCAGACTGAGGTAGCAGCTTGTTAGAGTGATCCCACACAGCTGAGCGGCCTTCTGTGGCTCCGTCCTGGGTGCTGCAGGGTGGAGGGCGGGTGCTGTCCTTGTAACGGTGCTGGAGGTCCCCAGGCTGCATCAGTGCCCGAGTGACAACCCCCTACTGCCTTTCGCTTGCTTATATTTGCATGCATATCCTATTTATATACTCTACTTTCAATGCAGCAGAATTCATGCCTAAATTGTTTTTTTTTTCAACTGACCAGAACCTTTATACCAGCATTTGTATTTATGTAATATTTATAGTGTCAACTTTTTAAATGTATATTGTACATGTACAGTATTAGCAAAGCCTAAGACATTCAGTTTAATATTATACAAGAAAAAATGACCTGAACAAATACTTTATTTAAAAAAAATAAGGTATAATTCTAGCAATTTGGCATACACACTGCCTGTCTGTCTGTCTGTCTGTCTGTCTGTCTGTCTGACGGTGTTACTAAGGAAGGCGGTTGGAAGGATTATTAGCATTCTTGCTGTACTTCTTTGTAATCTCTGCGAAGTCCAGACTATGCAAATCTTGAATGCAATTTGACGTTTTTTTTCTTTTGAAAGCCAGAGTGCTGACATGCTGCGGACTTCGGGTTTGGTGGAGCATTGAAAATCTCCTGGTCACTGTCTTTGTCTGCTATGCATCAGTATTTCTCAACGTGCTGGTCCCGGCTCTTCAAGAGGACAATACTGCTACTCAACTACATTCAAGATGACTAACATTAGGTCTGTTATCTTAAAGATTTGTGAATATCTTTGTACGCAATGTTTGTTCATAGAGGAGGAAAACGTGGATGCAATTAAGGGAGGGAGCGCAGATTACATATGAAGAAGCAAATACATGCTCCACTGATTTGGAGGCAGGGTGGTGTTTTAACAGCCAACCTCCATTCTGAACTATCAGCAGGAATCTAAACTCTTACATGCCCTCTACACATAACTGTTGGGAAAAAAACATGCTTGTATTTGTGTCTTTGGGTTATTTGCAGGAATCAATTCCCAGTTATGCACTGTAATTAGTAAAACATGCAACGAGACAGATGCATAAATGATTCATTATGAGCCCGCAAACAAAGCAAAACAGTGTTTTTGTCTTAGTCAGCTCAACCATTAATGAAAGCATTGGCAAAAAAAATGTTTAAGCACTAAATTGATTAATTAAAAAAAAAAGAATTGAGCTTGAAGACAAAGTCAGCAACCCTTATGTATGATGTCTTTAATCTCAAATCCACTGTCTCCATCAAAGAGAACGTCTCAGTGTATGTAGGTCAGGCCCATCTTTGTTACATACTTGGCCAAATTAGATTTAACTTTTACATTGGTTAATTTAAAGTGTATATCATTATTGCAGTCATTGTTTCTGTCCATGATTAATGGTAATAAGCTATTCTCTTGTTTGACATTACATTATTTTCAATGATTCAACAGACTGTACTATGTGTCTATGATGTCTCATTCAGAAGACACTTCTGCTCTGTTTATTGTACAGTGCTGTGAACCTGAGAAGCTTAGAACATATGCACAGTTATGTGAAAGCATACCTCTAGAAAAGTTTGCCAATTTAGCTTTGTGTTCACCGAAGAACACTGGGAATACAAAAGTAAGCTCATATGGCATTATAGAAAATTCGGGAGATTAGATTGGGGATGGCTTTGCTTTTTATGGTTTATGGTAAATTCTTGAGGTACATAGCAGCTTGTGTAGTTATTTGAGAGTTAATCAAGAGCTATGCCTCACAGCATTAGAGGTTATTTCTGTATAATAGCATAGATATATCATAGGGGGTGACAGTACCTCACCTTGGCAACTAACATGCCCTGTTTTGCTTCCTGCATCATTCAGACTATGAGCACAGAGCTGTGGAACAACTTTGACCCAATGCACAGACCCATGCCTCAAGTAGATTGGGCATGCATATAGAGCGCGGCTTTCTATACGTTAGCTCCTAAAGGCCTATTAAGATTGCTTTTTAGGTCTTGCAGGCGCCATTTAGAGAATGACGATGCAATCAACCTCCACTGGTCCTCACATAGGAACATTGATGAGTAGAAACTTGAGCTAAACAGCTGGTGAACAATAACCATGTGGTACATTGGGTACAAATGCTGCATTCTTGTACAATGTAAGCCTACAAACCGCTTGGGTAAACTATTGACTGCTGCAAGACAAGAAGACCTTGAGCTCTGTCTCCTCTACTGACTCAAACAGCATACTGTTGAATCCCTCTGCAACAACAAAGTATTACATCATATATGTACATGGATAAACACTAAAGATTTTAAAAACGGTTATGAATACATAACTCCCACAGTAGCACATGGAACAGTCTATCGTAACAGTTTATTATTGCCATTATCCATCAGATTTCTCAAGTGTTCTTGCGGCAGATGAGTGAGTTACTCATTTGGTCCACTGTCCACTTCCTGTTTTGCTCTCCCACCTGTTTACACACTTGACATTACATTACATTACATGTCATTTAGCTGACGCTTTTATCCAAAGCGACTTACAATAAGTGCATTAAACCATGAGTCCAAACTCAGAACAACAAGAATCAAGCAAGTACAATTTCTTCAATAACGTTAAACTACAGAGTACTATCCGTACGTGCCATTTAAGTGCTACTAAAGTGCTAAACAACAAAGTGCTATCGGTAAGGGACATTTAAGTGCTACTAGAGTGCTACTACGGCTCTACCTTCCCTATTCAAGGTATAGTCGAAAAAGATGTGTTTTTAGTTTGCGACGGACTTGATTCTGCAGCGTTAAGATCGCTCACTGTGTTCACTGACACGTTACTGAGTATCACACCCAGATAGATCCCTGTTGTTTGATGTCAGCCATGGATTCAAGTAAAAGCTGTTTACTTCAATCTCCTGCAGCGTTGAGTCTTTGTGATTTCTGCACATGCACAATCAGTAACTGTTGAACCTCCAGCCCCCCTTTGTGCCCCTCTGTCCTCTCCCAGGGTAGCAGGTTGGCTCTCGTTCATGCTGAATGACTTTGGCAGTGTAATAATGCTGGTGCTGAAAACCTAGATCCTGAGAATGTTCCATTTAAGTAAATATATATTGATTGAGTGGAGAAAGTTGAACGGTTGAAATGGTGTCAGGTTGACAGCCCTCCACTCTCACTTTGTCAGCGACCAATCATAGAGGTTCCATATATTCGCCTGTAAGGACTTTGCCTTCCTTTTGGCACTTATGAGATGCTGTTCCTTTCCCCGGCTACAAAGTAAGGATTGTTAGCACAATAAAGTGTTGAATATTAATGTGTGGGGGCATACTGTAATATATAACATAATATTCTGTAAATATGAACATTTTCTTAAATATTTTAATATATTTTAACAACAAAATGTACAGTAACTCAGAAGCATACAGGCTAAGTAAGGTGACATCCACACATAATGGTATTTGTCATATAGGTGATGTCTAATGAGACATTTACATATACATACGTACATTTGTACAGATGGAAGTTATCCACTGAAATTATTCATACAATGCATAAAATGCACTGCTGGTATGCAGCCATATGACTGAGAGGGAGTACCTTTAAAGAAGACATGCAACATTATTTTGTGTGTATCATATGAGCACTGTCTACAGAATGTAAAAATTGAGGCACATTTGTAATTTGGGGTCAATGTGGTCAATGTTGGGCTATACACAATAAATTACATTTTTGTTGGTTGGGCCACCACTTTGGTCCAGACTGAAATATCTCAACTACTGTTGCATTGATTGCCATGCGGTTGTCATGTGGTTGACATTTGTGGTTTATGCATGTGCATATGGGGGACGAAATACATATTCCTGAAAATGATTTCATAGTTCCACTGATCATAAGTCTCACGGCAGTTCGTGAAATAGTCACAAAATTGCTTTGTGTAAATGGACACCAGTTTTCCTTTTAGTTTTTTTGTGTCGATCAGCACGACTTTCAAATTAATGTATTTCAATTTGGGAAGCTGTATTGTTTTTTATCTTTTGTTATTCTTTTATTCCTGCTATTGAAAACTATAACAGCTACATTACTCAACATAACATTAGCATATTACTATTATGTTGGTCATATGATATTTTTGTTATTTGTTATGGGTTGAGTGATCATATTCAGATTTTCTTATTTGATTGATATTGATCATTGATAAGTCGGAAGGACATCCTTTCACTTACACTTTCACTCACACAGATACACATGCATATAATAAAATGCTCCCACATTTAATTATGAGCACAAGTTTCTCTTAATAAATGTCTTAATGGGAGTTGCTGCAAAACAGTTCTCATGTGGCGAGGCCATGAAGCTGAAAGCACCTCATGCTTTCTTGTCTTTTTACATAAAATGATGCTAATGTGTTGTTTTTCTGACTCAAAGTAAGCTGAAGTCGACCCCAAATATTCAGCTGCGACAGCTTCTGAGAATCCTTTCACACCGTACCTGACCCTGACAAATTGCAATTCATCCAGTGAAGTGAGTCAGTTTTCTTATGACCTTTCAGGATATAGCTATTCCCATGATAAAACCATCTATAAGAAGGGGTTTCTCCCAGCCTGGAGCTCTCTGATACTTTGAGGAGAAACTTTGATTCATTTGCTGTGATGCACTCTTTCTTGCGACATCTACCTTTAGCAAATAAACCCAATGTTGGCAGTCCCTCGTCAGCAGGAGGCCCAACAGAGGCGGTAATTCCCTGCAGACTATAACACACATCATATTTCTCTCTATGGCAGAGATGAAATTGGGCCAAACGTGCATGAAATGCCTCTGCTCCTAGTTGAGAAAGGCCTATAAATAAGAGTGTACTCAGTGTAACATAACATAAAGATTATTTCTTGCTTGTGGACAAATTAGCTCTTTTTGTGGTTCCTTGCAAACCCCAGAGCTTTAACTTGACATATTGTTTACAGTGGTTTGTATTTATTGTGGACTGATTGATTGCATTTGAGTTGATCAGTACCTTGTATGTAAACTGCTACAGTATCTGTATTCCTTTTTCTGTCTCTGTACGGTGGGGACTTTGTTACTTGTGAATGTTAAGAGATCAACATATGTTTGTGTATACATTTGGTATACACAAACATATGGTGAGTTTTCTTTCAGACATGTGATGTAGGGCATCATGCAGTAATGGAGGCATCCTAGGGTTCGACGGAGTTGTTCCACTCCTTTGTGCAAATGGGTTGGAATAGATTACAGCTGCTGATTTAGTTTTTGATCACTTAATTGGATCACACATCGGTGTAGCTCTTTTGATGTGTTTTTAATAGGTTTTGGACAGCACTGGAGTTCATTGGCACAGAGGCAACAACTATAACAGGCTGTGGCTACACAGACAAGCACTTGTCTGTAGAATGAACTCATTATTTATTGGCTTTGCTCTCTGTTGGGAAATTGTTAATAACGAAAAGATAAATAAACGCCACCATCATTCTTTGAATAAAAATGTTGTCACTAAGAATATGTGTAGTTTCCCTGGACATAAATTAACGGTATGACTGGTCACCAGTTGTAGTTTTTAGCATTTGTGAATGATGATAATAAACAAAGCAGGTTCCCATTTCAACCGAAGACTGATGCATAACTGTGTTTGTGCTCTTAGGCCTGGGAGATGCACCCTCTTTTGTTATCACAAAGTATTGCATTTTATGTTTGTTTGTTTGTTTGTTTGTTTGTTTGTTTGTTTGTTTGTATGTATGATTGTTTGTTTCTAACACAGACCTCTTCAATTTTCATCACTCCCAGTCTCTGGCCTGCATGTGTTATTTAGCTGTAATGTCTTAGCTTGATCCCAGGGAGCACTGAGGGCTTAAGGGGCTCAACAGCACTGAAGTTAGTGAGGCCATGGATTGTACCAACACATCTGTAGGGGTGCTTATGAAACAGACTGTTTTCCACCAGCTTTTGAAAAGCAGCTCAGGTCTCAGCAAACCAGTGAACCCTCTGTTTTTCTTTTTGCCTGGATGCTAAGACATGAGGTGGAGCGCCATGATTGAAATACTACTTTTCTAAAGCATCGTGTTGATGGCCTGCTGCTGGAATATCTAGGCTGTGGAGCCATGATCCTAATGAAAAAACAAAAAAAAAACAATGGCTCCCAAAAATGTGAAGCATTTCTGCATGCTAAATTCTTCAAAACAATTAAACCTCTCTATCAATTTCCACATTTGCCTCTCTGACATTGTAATAGTTTTTTAGATTGTGTATTGCATTTTCCATTTCATTCATAATGATTGCAGATAATTATGTGTACAATCAATTGTTCCAGCAATTCATTACCAATTCTTCTTTTATGTCTTAGGATGTTGGGAAGCTGAGAAGATTGGAGGCTGTACTTAAGCTGCGTGTCTAGCTAACCCATGAAGAACTGACAGGAAAAGTGTTGGATGGAGGCCAAGACACTGGATGGCGAAGACGAGGAAGCACACAGTATTGTGGATCACTCGTGTTGTTTGTTCTTTTTCTAAGCCCATCCAAAGTAGATGCAAAGTGTTCTGCAATGTGCCTCATTTGTTCACTCTATCACGTGTCTCCCATGGAGAGATGGCAAAAAGATTCAAGATAGACAGTCAAGGCTAAAGGAACTCATTTTCTGCAGGTGGGAGTTGCAGTCTTATTTCTGCTAGTTTGTGTGATAACAAAAGAAGTGTAGACACTAGATAACATTTCCTCCTTGCAGCTTTGTTGGATTCATATGAATTGGAGACCACAGGGGAGCTAGTAGGTGTAGATAGTAACCATCATGGGCAGGTGTAAAGCTAAGGCGTGGTTACTGTTGTTAGCTGGGTTGCTGCTATCAGCAATGGCTCTGGAATATGAGGGGGTCCCTGGTCAGTGGACACGCTACGGCCAGTGGGATGCCAAAGCAACAGGGGAGCTCAGCTTTATTCTGAATACCAACATCAGCAAAGCCCTGGTGCTCTATCTGGATGATGGCGGGAACTGCGACTTCCTGGAGCTTCTGATTGCAGATGGGAGGCTCCACATGCGCTTCACCATCCATTGTGCCGAACCAGCCTCCGTGCACACAGAGACGCGGATCAACGACCTTCGCTGGCACAGAGTCCTTCTCTCTCGTGATTACAGAGAGACTAGGCTGGTGGTGGACAACGAAGAGAAAGTCGCTGAGGTGAAGTCTAAGAGGAAAGAGATGGTTGTGGCCAGTGACCTCTACGTAGGAGGGATCTCACCTGACGTGCGTCTCTCCGCCCTGACGTCCAGCACCGTTAAATACGAGCCGCCGTTCCGGGGCCTAATAGCCAATTTGAAACTGGGGGAGGCACTTCCATTACTGTTGGATGGCCAAGCTGTTCATAGTGATTTGGAGTACATATGTGGCTCACACTCTCCGTGCGGCAACAAAGGCCTGTGCTCCGTCAGCCAAGGAGAGGTCCTCTGTGACTGTATCAATACCAACCACAGGGGGACGTACTGCAATGAAGGTGAGAAAAATATCCTTCTCTTTGAAGCAAGATGTATTTTGGGCTGTATGATTTGTGGACATTATTCTACTAGTTAAATGTGTTTCGTTCTCTGAATATAATTAACTCACTAATTATCTTACCTTTTGTTTTGGTCACACTAATCGCATTATTTAATGCTAATGTATTCTGCTGAAAATGTTTGCCAGACTCATGATTAGAATTAGCGTACAAATGGTTAAAATAAAATCCCTTAATATCTCATCCTAAGTACTGTATATGGTCTAAACCTCTTTAGGCTCTAGAACATAATCAATAAAGCCCACTTTAAATGATCCAGGTCAAAGTATACCACAGTAGTACTGAAATGGTGCTTTGTTGTGAGAGTCCAGCTCCCTCAGCAATTATCTTTTCAAGTCAAAGAGGATAACGGCTTCCTAATGTGACAGATGTTTGCACATTTACAACCCAGACATTTAACAGGCCACCAAATGTCTTTTTTTGTAGTGTTTACAAAACAGTAAGGACACAATTTGGCAAATTATGTGAGCTTTGAAACTCTTTATGTATAGACAAGAAGCATGCAAATAAGTAATTCATGATTTTTGCCAACAGACGTCAGATTCTCTCTAAAACAACACATGTTTGGCTTGAAAGCTGATAAATGTGTCAGTCAACATGCATGTTTTGGCATGAAATGAAGTAGCCACAATCAGCAATACATTAATATCTCTTTTTCTTCATCCTCCTGCAGCTGTCCAGAAAGATGTAGAAGGTAAGACAATGCTTAATGTAATGAGCATAATGATGAGCGTCATTTGTTTTTTGTGATGCTCTCATTTTAAAGGCTGTTACCACAGCATCAGTGTGTGAGAGTGTGTTTGGTTATTATCAGGTTGTTATTGTCGGTTTGGACTGCAGTTATGACATCCAACAAATTAAGCTGAAAGGCAATATACTATCACTGGTCACAAGGTCACTATGGAAAAAAGCACTTTATGTGCTGAATGCTCATTGTATATAAAATCAGTGTGCTGAAGGTGAATGGAGAGGTCTGCAGAGTACGTGGGTGTTTTATAATACTGGGAGCATTCATATACTTCATATCAGAAAAAAAACAACTGTACAGACATGCTTTGTTTTATTATTCATAACTTGTGTATTTTTCCTCTCTGAAGTTCACATTTTCTTCATCTGAACTGGGCTACTGTGTAGAGTTACGGTTTACTAAGTCATCACGCCATTATGCTCTAAGTTAAATATGTGAATTAAACTCAAAACATGATGGCATCCCATGGCATAACATGGCTGAGGCTTTGGCATTCATTAAATTGTATTATTATTTCCAAAATTAAGTATTTTTTTCCATAGATGCATTTAGAATTATTTTCTTAAGAGGAACCAATCTCTTTTGGCAAGAAAAGAGACACTTGTCTTATTATTGGCAGCATTTTAACCGACCGTGATTCAAGGGGATTGGTTTCTAATGAGGTGCACGTACCGAACTTGAAATGAAGATTGAAAGTGAGGAGGGAGATTTGTTTAGTCGGCATCGGAGCGAGACATCCATCTCCCCCAGTAAGGACCGCTGGTTCTGGTGAAAGGGCAGCCAACAGGCTCAGGAGACCAGCGAAATGTGCACTGATCCACTGCACATTATAAATCACTGTTACCGACTCAAAATGTACCGACCCATGCGCACCTGCTCTCCGAAATTCACCTTTTTACACTTACGATTGGCGCACGACAGGAGAATAGGCCAAAGATTGCGAAATGCTAATGCCTTCATGTGCAGTGGCTCAGTGTAGAATGGCTTTTATGACAACAATGCAATAACATTGGTATACATTCAATTAGATTTCATATTTTGTTCACGATGAGACATGTTTTGGGATAGATTCTGTATATTAAACAGCACATAAGGAGGACTTGGTATATGGCTGTAAGCTTCAGTAATGGAAAATAGGTTTCATCTCTGCACTCATTGTTAATAAGAACAAAGATGGCATGGCTCTGCTCACAGCAATTAGATGACATGCTGCAAAGAGAGCACATCAGAAGTTTCAGTTTATTGGATTAAAGCCTGACATGGAGACAATCCCCAAAGCAGAATGCATGAAAACAACAATGACAACAGTAAAATCACTCTCACCAGATGCCTTTTTTTCTATCCTTCATACAACTCCATGTGCTATTTGCCAGCATGTCTTTGATGTCCTTGCAGCGACAGAAATAGAAGTATCTATGCGTTAGCTCATCTCCCAAGAGATGGAAAAGATGGTAACCCATATGCTATATTTGGTTTTGACTGTGGGTTTTTTAAGTGGTGCAGGAATTTTCGTTATTTATCTGAGGAACTGCATTAAGTCAGTAAACGTTGGGAACCGCAGGTGAGTCTTCTGAGTTCAACGGCAGTGTGCAGCACGTGGGCTCCCGTTGATCTGTGCGGACAAAGGCCACAGTGGAACATGCTCTAATGCCCAAAGAGTGCAGCATTCTCCAATGTCCTATGTGCAGAAAAAAAGGTCTGTGGGATAGAGATAAGGACAGCCACCTCAGATACAGAAGAGTGCGAAATCTCTACAATATACATGCATGGGAAACCTTACACAACACTCACACAAGTGCAAACACATTGCCTTTGTGTTTTTCCCCCTGTAGATTGTCACGTGCAGGTACACAGTGATGACGTACCAATAACTACAGACATGCCAAAGCAAGTATAGCACTCTTTTAAAGAAAGAACGCAGCTGGTCCTGATGGGCTTGCATCTTTCAGCAGCAGTGACCTTGGTCTAATCCCTCATTAAAACAGGCTCCATAATACTGTACTTTTCAAGGAAAAACAAATTTGGCAAATCCTAATCCTCATGCAATGGCTCTTTCTTCTTAGATGCTCGCTAATTAATGTCATATTAATGACTGAGAGGTCCGTCAACATCTGCATTGGTTTTTTTCACTATTTGTTTAATTAAGGTTACTTAGACAGCAGTGTTTGTCTGGCTAGGAGTGTTCCCAAAGGTTCATACTATCATAAGTAAAGTAAAATGAAGATGTATTTTGCTGTGTTTGGTAGCGCCACTTACCTAAATTACCTTCCTCAAGTGTGTTCATAGAACATGTTATACCATCCAATCTATATAAATATGCTAGTTTATTTTGGTGACTGTACTTTGAAAAATCAAGATAATTGTAAAAGGTAAGGTAAGAATAAAATAAGTGAAAAAAGAGGGCAGTAGGAGACTTTTTTTTATTACATAAAACATTTTTAGTTAAAGCAAAAATAATATTATGCTGACATGGCAGCACTCTTGGAATCTATCTGTCAGAAGTTCCCCTTAATAACTTTGACTGATTCCTAACGGGCTAGAACAGTGGATTGTTTTTATTTATTTAAAAATGTACTTTATATAAACTAATGCCGAATCAAAAGGATCCTAAAAGCAAATTACTTACATTTCTAATAAAATGAGCTTCAATCGACTGGTTATACATTTCTATTTGCATCTTATCTTAAAATAGCAAACTGGTAGATTACTAGTAGGAAAAGCGGTTTATTTTCATATAGGCTTTCCCAATGGGATTCTACAGGTCGAGCCAGTTATCTCTGCATTTCCACACACTGAGATTTAGATGTAAGGCTCAGCCAACTAGGATGAGCATAGTCAATGGGTGGCTGCCTTATACAAGGGCAGCAACAACACCACTCCTCCTCCACTTTCCATCACCTCTTAGGATGACAACTACACACTCAGAGAAGACTTTGTTGGCTGAGGAACTTGTTAAGTGCTGCCTGCCCTTTTGGTCACCAGCATCAGTCTCCATCAGTCAGGGAGGCCGGTCCGTTTACCTCAAATGTGTGGAGTCGTCGTAGCTTCGAATCCTTTGGAACAAAGCTCCTTTCTCCAGCTCCACAGCAAACACAAGAGTGAACAATTAGACTTTAGCACCCCCCACATGACGAAGCGATGGCTTTGTGAAGGCTTCTTCATATTTGTTGGATAGCATGAAACCTACACCTCCCTACATGGACGAAAGATGGCAGAAAGAGATTTTCCTCCTGCCGTCTCAGCTGCTGGGTGTGTCTTTGTCGCCGGTAATGATTAACAAACACCTTTTGTAGACCCTCGTTGTTACTGCAGCATAGTTCTGCTGAGTGATGTGCAGGAAGATACGGACACCGGCAGAAGATGAAGCCCGGTCAGATCTGAGTATGTCTAGTCGAGGATGAGATCATGATGTAACGCTCTTTATGCCTCGTTCCTTCGTACGTTGGCTCGTCATGTAGAATGCAGAGCCACAGTGGGGGGTGCACACGTCAGCTCTTTGTGTGCCGGGTAGGCAGGGCTGTGGTCGAATCTTGTCAAAGGAGAGGCTCAGTCACTGGTGTTGCAATTAGACACTGTATCAAAAGCCTACGTGTTGGCAGGCTAAGGGCCTTCCCAGGGGTAATCATGTCCATTCCACAGCCAGAGCTGCGGCATGAACAGCCCTGTCCAGTAGAACGTGTGGAGGAGATTTGTGCCGGCCGGCCCCTTCGTGAGATTTCATCTAACGACTGAACGGGGACTTGAACCGTGAGTGAGGGACTTGCTGTGTGAGTCTGTATGCTGATGCACCGATGAGAGCTGTTTGTGTTGGCTGGCACAGCGGGGCTTGTGTACTCCACACAGGTGTTGCATTGTGTCATCCCCTTTTTGGCAAGAGGAGCATGTGAAGTATGCCATGTAATTTCTGGCCGGTGTATTGAGATATTTGTCTTAGGGCAGGACATAAGAGGGAGAGACACACAAAACTGAATATAATTTGGTTTTGATTGCCGCAGTGTTCTCAGGCCGACCAGCTGGACTTTTATACACCGTCACCTGAAACTGCTCAGCAATATTATGTGATTGATGGGCTGCAGCGCATTTTGTATTTTGCTTCCATAGATCTATGGAAGTATAAGTATTGCAAAGCTGAAGTACACACTGTCTGTTGCACCACGAAATGCTGCTTGATGTTTGGGCCAATGCAGGTAGCCGCCATGTCCAACACAGCGACCACAGCAGCATCTTCTAATTGACAAAATATGGAGGGGGAGATTTTTTGTCTTGGCTGGCTGCTTCATGAGTTTATAGTCAGTGAGGGGAAACACAGTGCAGATTTAAGTCACAGCTCAATTATGCTTTTTTTCCCAAAATTAAAAGGTTAGGTGGGGCAGATCATTAGTGGTCGACCTGTTACATGATGGTTGTTATGTCCTGTATGAGTGTTCCACCACCTAAGCCTATTGAGCTCCATTAGCAAATCCTCTGTGAAATAGAGCGATGGTCGCTAAAGATTTATTGGATAAGGAATGGTGTCACTTCTGCCCTTTTACAAAACGCTGCCATATTGAATGTTAAATAGGCTCAAGTGGATTTGCGGACCATTTACATGTAAATATCAGTGCATAGAGACAAGTGGCTGAGCCTATAGCGCCCTGCTGGAGATCATAGAACTAGTGTTTCCAAGTGGTTTTATATTGTTACATAAAGTAGAATTTATGTATATCTGGTACATCTCGAACGCTGTCGCCATCAATTAAACATACAGTATGTGTTCCATTTAGAAAAAAGCATCTGTGCGAGCAACTACCTATAAGGGTTGCACCAATCAAGATGTTTTTTTCTCTCCTTGCTTTCCCTCTCCTCCCTTGAGATGTTTGTCTGTTTTTAGTTTGGTTTCCCCTTTATATTTTAGTTTAAACTTTGACATCCGTACCTACCCCAGGATGTCTGTCACAAACTGCAGTCCAACATTGTGACAATGCTTTTGTTCTCCCAAACCTCTTTATGAACTTCCTGTTTTCGTATCCTTTTTTCTGTTCTTTCCCTCAAGGTCTGGCGCACCTGATGTTAAACCGCCAAGGTATGGGGTCTATTGGTTTGCTTTTCCTTCCCAGCCACCTGATCACAACATTTCCCCTTCCCTGAAATCATTTCAGTTAACTGTGCTGCACTAATATTTCCTCTCCTCTTTTTTCATATACTTGCCTATTCGTTTTTGCTTCCTGTCATGTTATACTCACTACTCACTCAATCTGTGTCCGTCAAACCCTTGTCCTGACCACTGACTGAGCTACTGGAACATCACCTTTGACCTCTGCAGTTTTTCGCCAAGGTAATGCATCTATGCTCATAGCATCTCTTCGGTTTTGGTTTCATGGTGTTTTCAAAGAAAATAAACAGGTGTCCAAAGTAAAAAATAAAGGTGTTTCATGCCTCAGGGCCGCACAAAAAGCAAGTCATTGCAGCCTAATTGCCAGGAAAAGATTTGTTGGCATATTACGTTTCTGGAAACCACAAATACATTGAATGTTGTAGTTTATTTTAATTTTATAATGATCAAACACACGTTTGTTATGTAACATTATCTAAGAAAGTCTGCTAAAGTTTGTTTGTTATGTCATTATTTGACTACAAACCATGAGGTTTTCTAACCTTACCCAAATCGCCTCAAAATGTTTCTGCAAGCATAATGCGACGTATGACAATCAACGTATCCCATGGTTTGCATACAATGCCAACATATTTTTCTGCCAACTGCGTTGCTTATTGTTGAAATAATCAGAAGTAGACACAGGCATACTGTATTTCTTGAAGGAGATTATTTAGCTTTTTTTCTGCATTCTGGAGGCTGTTGTATTCAGAATTGAAATGTGCGATTATTAGGTTGTTAATAAAAATGAATCCCTTGGTCGCAAATATTTCTTCACTGCAGTAGTGTTTATGTGTTGCATATTAATATGAGCACATATTTCAATCTACTGATGGAAGAGATAACACAGGAGGAAGCTTTTGCCAGTAAACAATTAAGAATCATGAAGATGTCCTGTTCTTCTTCATAAAAAAAGAAGAGTTATCATGTTGCTCCTTCTCTATACAGTTTTCACTGAAGTACGGGATAACTTTGGTCTAGTTACTGTCTGCGATGTAAAACCTTCGAAGAAAAACATAAATTCAATGCAATAAAGGTCAAATACTTTGAGGGGCATTTTGACTGAATAGTATGGGTATAGCCCTAACCCTGCTTTGTGTTTTCTGCTACGTATTGTGCGATTCAAACAAAAGTCTCCATCCCGTCTCCATGGCAATCCGTGTCTCCAAACACAGAGACCTTGATGACCCACTCTGCCAGTATACATCTACTGCTCCTGCTAATCTCTCATAAAGTTCTAATTTTCCTCATCAGCAAAATGTTACTGAGACTATTATCTAGAGATTAAATATTTTCTTGGTTGAATTTTAAACACTTAACAAGTTATGTTCTCGAAACGACTGAGCATATTTGGTTATTGTAACAGCTCCTTTTTACACGTTCATAGAAACCATGTTCATTCATTAGGAGAATCAGTTTTTATTTTCAAAACACTCAGTGCTGAAAAGTATGTGTAATCATTCTAAGAGATCATTATGAATACCCTGCAGATGTTAGCTGAAATAGTTTTTTATGTCATTTTTGGATTACATTGTTTCCACTTTCATGGGACACAAATTGGAGAAGATGAGAAGAATGTGTGGCAGTACCCTGGGTGTTCTCATACACATGTTCTGGTGTAGAACTGATAACACTAATACGGAGGTCATTTATTGTAGATGGAAAGACTTAAGCGAAAACTTCACAGTATGATTACACCCCTTTTTCACCCTCTATAAATAGTGCAGCTTGAGGCTATACGGGACTGTGACATTATAGATTAAGGTTTGGATTCTTTGGTTACTCGCTAGCTAAGGGAACAACTTGTTCATGTACAGAAGTAGTAATCAGTCTTTACAAAGCCAAAAATATCGTTTTAATTTATACTTCAATTGATACATATGCAGACAGAACAATGCAATTGGATACACTGCATGCTGCTACTGCTTCAACAATGATTAACATTTTCTTCTGTCCTAGAATAACGCTGCTATATCAAATATTTAGTAAGTCATACAGCCACTGGGTACCAAAGGCCGACCACAATGGGATCTGTCATGAAATTAGGCCTAAACATAATTGCTCCATTTCATGCATCAATAAGAGGCAGTTGGTAATTGATTATTGAATGAAGATTTATAGAAATACGCCTTCAAGCTACGCTCCGGCGTAGCACTGCAACAATTAGTAACAGAGTAAAGTGCATCTGGCTTTCTGGGATATACATGAGGCATCAACATTTTATTCTGCCGTTTAATGTCACTACAAACCTTTGTTATTAACTTTGACAATGTCCCAGATTTAGCTTGAGGGGACACCCGAGGGAGCGGTTTGATTTGACCTAAATTAATTTGGTCACAAATAATTTAAAATAAAATATACGGCACAGTTTTCCCCTCACAGTTTTCAAATGAACTAAAGTATTTCTCCAGACTTCAGGGGAATTCGGGAGTGGCTGCTTTTTTGCGTGGGCTTAATAATGCATTGCCAGTGTGTACACACAGATGTAATGTCAATAATGAGATTATTCAGGCACAGGTGTAGCTTATTGAGCACCTAGGTCAATAAGATACACCTGTGCCTGCCTCTAGACAAATGGTAAGCTGCTGCCCTGCTATCTACGTGCCCACACTAACTGACAACTAGCCGACAACTGACTCTGATCAGGTCAGCAACTGCCATCGGCGTCCCGGGTTTTTGGACCACTTTGAAATTAATCAGATGTAAAGCTTGATATTATTGAGCAATACACATGTTAACCTTTTCATGTGGTGCAGCCACTGCAGCATGGTGTAATTGCAGCAGAGTCTGGAACAGGTGGGCTAATAAGAAGTAGTAGCAGATAATTTCTTCCCTCCTGATGGCAAGACCCTCTGCCTCTACAGTGTTTGATGTGCATCAGGCTGTGACAGTTAGCACCTAATGTATAGCTCTGGGCGGTACATTTACACATAATCCTGTTTAGACATGGGCATGGGGGCAACACCAGCTGCTATTATCTATTTTAAAGTGAACATGTCCAATGTTCAAGTGGCACCCAGTTCCCTCCATATTTTGTAGCTGCACACTTTGTTGGATCGCCATGAGCAGCGCCCCAAGGACTCCCCCCACTTCACATTATCCTGAATTTAGAGGAATGGGGTGCAAGTAGATAGGAGATGGACTTATGGATAGTAAGACTGAGAGAGGCAGGGGTAGCACAAAGCAGCAAGATGTGAGAATGAGAAGAGAAGCCATGAGAGACATGACAAGATTGTTGGCGCTGCCATTATATTCTGCTGAGCCTTTGTTTTTCCTGCTGATATGGGCATGTATTTTCATGGAGAAATAGTTTAGCGCAATTGTCTTACAGCAGCCAAGGTAGAAGGTTTATGGCTCTGCCCCAAGTCAGCTGCAACATGCAAAATAAGTGTGAAACCGCTCCAGCAGCCTCTCTTAGCAGATGCAGTGACTGCAGCCAGTGTCTCTGATGGCATTTCCTCTGAGTCAGAGCCAAAGTCTGGTGTCAGAGCAAACACAGCCAGTATTACCTTTTTCACAAGCTAGTAAACATTGTTGCTGCAGACACCTCTCAGGAAAGCAGGGATGTGGCTCGCTGCCTTTCTAACCACCCACACACTTCCACATTGACATCTTCATTGTAGAAACCTTGGAATGAAAAAAAGACAATTGCATCGGATATGATCACATTTTTGTAATATGGACTGTATGAGAAAAGCTTTCATGGATATTACATTAAATGGTTGCTCTGCATGAGGAGTTATTAACTGCACCATCGGGTGTGGTGGGTAACACTGTTGATTCACAGCAAGAGGGGCTGGGGTTCGATTCCCAGGCTAGGCGAGCCTTGTGTGTGGAGTTTGCATGTCCTCCCTGTGCCAGCGTGGGTTCTCTCTGGATCCTCCATCTTCCTCCCACGGTCCAAAAACATGCAGCTTAGCTCAATTGATCTCTCACAATTGTCCGTAGGTATGGATGCAAGCGTGAATGGTTGTCTGTCTCTATATGTCAGCGACCTGTCCAAGATTATGGATGGATGGATGGATGGATCTATAAGTTGCCTTCATTGTTCACTGCACTGACTCTGCACCTCCACTCAGTGCTTTACATTTTACCTGCAACATCAGTCAAATGCCAAACTTCACATTTAAGCTCAACAACAACAGCTTAGCAAGTTGCTCCTCAGTGGTTGAGTAAGTACACGGCTCAAACAATAGAGACTAATGGGACCACTGATCCTGTTGGCTTAAATTGGCCCCGGAGTTCAGAAGCTGACATTTACTGTACAAACAAACATAGGCTTTGGGGACAGCTTATCTAGCTAGCTTGTTCAGTAGCTTCAAGGCTGAATCTCATAAACAAGCAAAAGAAGGGATGTCTGTACTGGCTTGAAACACATGTGTTCAAGAAATATGTTATACAATAGGTAACATTATGTACCCAATTTGGTTTAATGTTAAAAAGTACAACCCTGGAAAATCTACTGTGGATTTCAAAATTATTATGATATTATTGTCAAAATACATAAAGTCTTTGTGCAAGGCCTTTGTGACTCACAGAGCAGAATTGATACAGTTTGTTTAGTCATTCAGGATACAATACAGCCCAGACAAATCCCACTGGACGCGTTCGCAAAATCACAAAACAACATTTGATGCAAAGCTGGATGACCTCTTACCACTCTGGTGTGGAGTTCAGTTTTCAGTTCAGTCTGCTGCGCTCATGTTGTTGCATAACTTCACAGTCACAATATTAAAGAACTTGCTCCGAAATAGTTTTAATTTCCAAAATGTATATTATAATTTATAGGCTTCTATGTGCAAACATAGCTGTGTGTCTGTCTATCTATCGATCTGCAATATATCTTTTTTTATTTATTCAAAATCTTGTCATTTTGATAGTCATTCAGCTTATGTTGGCAATAACTGTCAAAAACTCAAATCAAAAAGCTTCATCTTGTTAAAGCGTCATGGTGAGATCGGCTGTAATATCAAGAATGATTTTGTGTCTTATGTGTCAAGATGTTTGGCACCAGAGGCACATTAATACGGTCATCTGTGCAGCTTGTGAAAAGTTATGTTGCTAACATGTTGAATGACAAGAAATGATGAGAAGATCTCTGTTCTGCTTTGCTTAAACCTGAAAACTGCTTTTATTGGAGCAGTCAGGGAAATAGTTTGAGCCGTCAGATTGTTATGTATGTTTAACATCCTCGCTAGAAATTATTTAAACTGTGGCTGTGATTTAGAAGTTTACCCAAGCCTGACACATTTATATTATTTAGTATTCATTTTTAACCACCACTGTTGAATAATGGATAAGCCATTTTACACCAAAACAAACAATACTTTATAACTTCCCTATCCTGTATCGTCCTTTTTTTCCTACGGAAGATGTACATCTTTAAAAACAGGTCCAGAATGTATATTTTTAACTGTAGTTTTTAGCAAACTTTACTGAATTAGAAGCACATTTTTCATTTGCTTGGGGCTCATTTCAGCTGCAGATTTTGTTTGCAAGGAAGTATTTACATTACTACAGTAAACTACAGTGCCTGTGTTCATTTGGATCATGTCACCAAGTGTACACTCTGACTCACTGTTTTCATAGAGGTCTGCAGCAGAGAGGAATTAGCTACATCACGCTTTGGCTTCACAGTAGGATCAGCTTATTGTCGGTTTTGGTCATTTCATGGGATTTGTTAACAATGAGAAAGTATCACTGGACTATCCTTTAATGTGCAAGCAACAGGCACAATTGTGATCTCCCTTCATACGTCCATCAGAATGTATGGTGATTTCGTAGCACGTGTGAATAGCTCCACAAATGTGTACAGTACAGGACACGGTTGGTTCATGTTAGTTTTGGTGTTAGTGAAATGGATTTCTTGAATAATACTGCACTGTATTTTGCTTTGCTCACCAAAACCTTACCTATCGCAACATGCCACTGAAGTAGTGAATATACTGACGTAGGTAAGTCAAACGTAAGTCTGGTGACGGAGGCAATTATCTAAGATGTTTCTTCTCCCCTCTCAGGGCAGGAGGAGTCAGTAGCCACCTTCAAAGGCAATGAGTTCTTCAGCTACAACCTGTCCCAGACTCCCATTCAGAGCAGTTTGGATGAGATCACGATGTCCTTCCGGACCCTGCAGAGGAACGGCCTGCTGCTTCACACAGGGAGGTCAGCTGACTACGTCAACCTGTCCCTGAGGAACGGAGCTCTGTGGCTGGTCATCAACCTGGGCTCCGGTGCCTTCGAAGCCCTCGTGGAACCCGCCAAAGGGAAGTTCAACGACAATGTCTGGCATGATGTTCAAGTGACACGCAACCTCCGCCAGGTGGGTATACATCCAGCCGCTGTGACGTGCGTCTTTCTTGTATCTTTCACACAATACATACTTATATTTAACATTTGGATGATATTCTTACAAGGTCAAAGTAAAACCAGTCCTATATGAATAGGATTTATAGTCCACTATCATTGTAAACACTAACAAAAATTGTGTTGGCTTCTGTTGAATGTTTAATATTTCTGCTCTGCTGGCCTCTCTCATTTTCCACATTCTGACACAGTAGATATACAAGCTCATATTAGGTCATCGCCCTCTTTCTCGTGAAAAAGATTGCTTTGGTGGAAATCACAGAGTGCATTTATAATCAGGCAAGTTATTTTTTTCTGCAACCCGCAAGACTGCTGTAAAGGTCTTTTTACCTTATTGAAAGAAAGACTCAACACATCCATCACGTTCATGTATCCTGCAGTAGCGATGAAATTTCTGCAGCCTGCTCTTTTTTCCACCTTTAGAGAACAATAATCGTCCTACAGATTTTCAGATTGTCACTCCACTTAAACAAAAAGCCAAAAACAAATGCAAATGCATCTTGCAGCAGCATCAGAGAGGACCTGCAGGAAAGAGTAGGGCTTTATATAATGAAGACAGCCATTGCATGTGTCCAATATTGTACTGCTGTATCTACTGTACTGTACTCCAGCCAAGTACAACTCGGCCCTAAGGTTTCATATTCATTAACGTTTTCCACTGGACAAAGCACAGTGCTTAATTTCAGAATTAATTTAAAGCCTGCCAGGATGTGTCTGTGTTAAATTAGAAGTTACCCTGCTGGCAATCTTCTTTGACTGTAGTCTACAATTACCATTTCTCTATGTGTGTGTGTGTGTGTTTGTGTGTGTGCGTGGGGGGGGGGGGGGGGGGGGGGGGGGTGTTATGCGTGTGTGTGTGTGTGTGTATATATATATATATATCTATATATGTTTATATATGTGTGTGTGTGAATATATATATATATATGTGTATAAATATATATATGTATATGGAATGCATATACGTACATATAAATATATATATATGTGTATGTGTACATATATATGTATATATGTGTGTATATATATGTATATATATATATATATATATGTGTATGTATATATATGTGTGTGTGTGTGTGTGTGTGTGTGTGTGTGTGTGTGTGTACATACTGTATATACGATGTAAGTAGTGGGATATTGTTGACCATATGTATTCCCCTAAGCACCTGTCGACCTACAGTGCCGAGGTGCAAAGTAATAGTTGAGTGCATTTAAAAAACCTAGTGGACAATAGCACGATACTGAAACCTTAAGGATACTAGGCTTCTGAAAGCAAAAGGGGTCTCAGCATTTTATTGCCAAATAAAGTGTCCACTTAGTAAATGTACCTGAACCAAAGCTAAACTAAATAGATTTTGTTTACAATGAGCTTTGCCACGCGTAACGCATTTAAATGTTAGAATTTCTTTGCTCATATTGTATCTAGCTCTCTCATCATCACCAATATATTCTGAACCTGTCACATTAGGCTGCATATAAAGTTGCATCCTCCTGCACATCTATTTCCTTACCCCGGCTTCCAAAAGAGCAGCAAAATGCTTACAATGTCACTTATGCTTTCAGCCATACATTTGATCCCTGTGTAAATTGCTTTCCCTTCAGATAAGTTACCCCACTGACATGTAGATAGGAGGAACTGTAACTCTCAAGAGAGTGCTGGTGGAAACATTTTAGTAGATCCGGTGGTGCTTTTTTTCAGCTAGAATTCCTTCTATTACCGGCTCCCCATCCATTCAACTTCTCTTTTCCTGTTGTGGGCAAACATATTGATGCTCATTCTATCTAATTTTCTGACGTTTAAATATGCATCTACCTATTTATGGGGCAGAACTGTGCACACTCACATACAACACTAATAAGCACACATGTTATCCTAAATACTGCATTTGATTCTCACTGTCACTCTTGAGCTCCAAGAGCATCAGCAGTTTAGAAATTGAACAGAAATGATGTTCAGCTGTCAGGATGTGGTGTAATACTCAATATTAGAAACTGGTCGTGCTTTTACGTTGCAAGATGAAAAAGAAAGCAGCAATGGTTTCCAGGCATAAAAGCACTTTGATTTTTCTGAATACCCTAATGTGCAGTACCTTTACCTTTAACCCACAGTTAAGCCCTGCCATTGTCCACTGTCCAAGCCAAAGATACTGAGAGCATCACCACTAGATAGGCAGAAATCAATACCTGCCAGTACCAGTGAATGGAGAGGCAGGACCTCGTTTCAGAGACCTGACACCTGAGCATTCCCTGTCAGGTCGTTCTTTTGTCTCTTATCCTCTTGCTTTCAACATACCAGCGAATAGACGCCACAGATTTCACTAAGTTAAGTTCCCGAGATATTTTTAATTAGGAGTTATTTGTATGAGAATCAGTCCACACCACTAAACATATGTCTATTAAAGTCGGTAGTGTAGTTTTTATCCAAACTGTCTAGAATACATATATAATAATGGAGGTGTGTATTTAATGACAGAGAGAGCAGTTTCCTCGCCCTTACATATTAATTGGTCTCTGATATTTTACGAGCACACTGGCCTGAACTTGAAATGATTGTATGTATGAATGACAGCTTTCCACTCAAGCCTTTCATTTATAAAAATAATTTTGATTGGTGTGAAACATTAGAACAATTAGTTGGCATGTCCCCTGCCTCTTTGGAGCTATTCTTTTTTTCATTTAAACTCAATCACTTGAAGTACAGTATATTAATTAGTTTTTCCCTTAGATTTTCCTCAAAATGATTTTTTTTTATTCAGTCACTAAGAAATCATTATTGTTTTCACCTTATTACCCAAGTGGGAGTGGGAGCTGTTACCTTTGTGCAGGAATACGTGTTAACTGTAGGCTTATTGTCATGGCAACAAGCATATCATTTCTTTTATAGCCCGATTCAGTCATTCATTTCATTTGTCTCTGTGCACTGACGAGACTGATATGGGAATAATCTTGTTTTGTTGCTGCCAACACGCAAGCAATGTAGCTTGCCATCTTGATATCTTTATCTTAAATTAATTGAATACACTGTAGCATTCATATAGCTCTTAACAAAAAATATCCGTTGAAGAAATATTTATGTTATATTGACTGCTAATATATCAGAAACAGGGATCAGCTGAGATTAGTGAACCCTTCAAAGCTGTACTTAAAGCAAGCTCAACTAAATCAAGAAATGAGGCACGAATTAGGACAGATCTTTTTCTTACTGACTTAAAATCTCTCCATGTCTTATTTCTTTTCATTATTACGTCCTCTAGGTAACGATCTTGGTGGATGGGATTCTCACCACCACCGGCTACACTCAGGAGGACTACACCATGCTGGGCTCTGATGATCTCTTCTACATAGGGGGCAGCCTAAACACAGCCGACCTGCCAGGCTCCCCGGTCAGCAACAACTTCCTGGGCTGTCTGAAAGATGTGAGTACAGCTTGACCTCGGTCCCAGCAGAGCTCTGGAAATACTATCCTACCCTCCTTAGATAGCACTCCCCTTTCCTACAAGCAGAGTATGTTCTGCATATAGAAAATCACCCCTCACATTCGTATTGATTCTCCCGTTGTAGGTTGTTTGAAGGAGAAACAATCAGCTGCATATGCGCTGTGCAGAGCATATGCATTTATAGATTCCTGAGGGAATCCCGTTGAGAAGCACTAATACACATCAGAAAGAGATGCATCCTCTTCATTCCTGAAACACAGTCTTTTTTTAAGCTTTTTAACTCTGGCCTGTATGTACCTGTCAAATTGATTATTTCGAGCAAGCAAGTAAGATGGTGTACTCAGCATTTGAATTAATATAGACAAAGTGAATAATGGATTAATAGGCCAATTTCAGCCTGGACTTGCACATTTTTAATGAAGTGAGCAAACTCATGAAAGCAAATGACATTCTAGTGTAAGTGCATCAAAAGTGAGTGAAAAGCTTTCCCTCACCCAAAGATGGATTAGGAAGATGGCATTACTTAAAACAAGTCTGTAGTTTGAATTAAAAGTGTCAAGGTGGAAGATTGGTGTATGTATATATAGTTTCTTGGGGTCAATACCCGGCGCAAACAAATTAGTTTTCTTGGCAGAGACACTTACGTCAAAGGATATAAGAGCATTTATTCCATAAATGCTTCTAAACTGTTATAAGGCTCCACTCTTAATCCCCATTAAATCCAGCTGCATGGGATCAGTGGGAGTACAATGCACCAAGGGACAGAACAGATGCGTCACTTAGAGGATGCACGAGGCAAATAGAGTAGAAATAGCCTGACTAAGCTCGTAACAGCAGCAGCAAGTTGGAGCAAAGTATAACAAGCAGCAGCTTCTTTAAACTTTAGTATGTGTGAAAGGGAGAGATTGGCAGATTATAAAGACTGTCATATAGTCTGCTTAAAAGTAGAGTGATGACTTATTTGAATATTGATGGAGACTTTGTGCTTGACTTCAGCGCTCTGCCAGAACTATCATAAAAAGATTTATCTTTTAGTTTCAGATTTCCTTATTGGAACCCAAGCAACAGAAAACTTTCACTTGCCAAGCTCGACCCACAAAGCATCTAGTTTTTGCAGTCACAGAATGTATTTATGGCGGAGAACTGAAATCTTCAGACAGATGTGTTGAAAAGAAGTCATCTGTGTTGAGAAGTTTACGCACAACGCATAAAAAGAGAAGTTACAGACTAATTGTTTACATCATCTGCTTAGCTACGCTGAGCACAACGGATGATAATGTCAATCGCTCGGTTTGTTGGCCTGGACAGATATATCTCAGCAACTTGGATGGATTGCCTTGGAATTTGGACCCATAGGTGAATTCATACAGACTTTGATCACCTGACGTTTGTTGAATGGGATGTTATTGGTGGTTTTCAGTGAAATGTCTCATTAACTATTTGATGGAGTAACGTCAAATTTGCTCAAATCCATAATTGACCCATACTTTGGCATACAAATGATCAGCTTCAGGGGAATTTTCTGTAAAGAGCTAATAACAAATATGAGCATGCTAACGAGATAAACTAAGATATTGAACCTGCCAAATATTACCTGCTTAACATCAGCAGGTTAGGATTGCCTTTGTGAGCATGCATCAGTATCCATGGTATTCTTCTCAAAGCACTGTGTGCCGAAGTACCGCCTCAGAGAGCTGCCAGCTTGTGAAAAATTACACAAAGTCTGCGAAATTGTATGTAATAAACTCAATAAATGAATCTGTATTTGTTTTAGTGTTAATAAAGCATAAGGCATCAACATTTTAAAGCGCTCGAACTGAACGTTTTAAACAGAATGTATGCATAAATTCCCTGCAGTGTGAATACACTGAATGAAAATTAGATGTTATTTATGGACAGGTTCTTGTCCCAGTACCCTGCCAATGCTGCAACCCCCGCTCTGTGGGTGGTGCGGCTGGTGGTGGTGTTTAGAACTACTACTGCTGTGCATAGTCACACAGATGTGCTGTAGGCATGCAGGGAGAGTATGGCGGGATGAAGATTCCCCGGGATGACAAACCCGAAAAGTCCCAGTAATGAGGGCGAGCGCTGGCAGAGACAGAGCTGATCAAATGGGATCCGCTCTGCCGAGAGATCCAGGAAGCAACTTCAGAGACGGGTCAGTCAAAGCCAGAGCACCAAGTTTGGTGATGGAGTACAGGAACAAGGCTTGGCTGTGAATGGAATGAATTCAACCATACATATTCATCTTAATGCATGCAGGAAAGAGAAGCAACTAGAATATTCTATAATCAGTGCATGTATTTAGAGGTATGTTTGACTAATCTCTCAAGACGTTACATGTTCTGCTGGGTAGAGGCCATCAGGCTCATGAGGTACAGGAAAATAATGGCCACTTACAGATGAGTGTCATGGCCACAACAACTAGGAGAGATTCATCTGTCTTTGAAGTCACCAGGTTATTGGTCTGTAGTGTGTGTGCCCCCAGGACACCGCACACTGCATCATTAAGTCCGTCTGCTTTAATGCTTCAAAGATTGTACCCAATTTGGTTATGAAGAATGTGCTCTCACGGCTGTTAGCATGGAAGGTCTTTATTCTCAGGCTGCTGTTCTTCACCACTTGAGCATAAAAGACATGAGGGTTTTGTCAATCGACACTAGAGGAGCTTTATTCTTGCGTTTTGGGATAGTCGGTAATCCTTGTCACATACAACAGGCGTCTGAATTGGTGAAATAGGATTCCACTTCCTGTATTGTCCCCTGCCTTATGTAATAGCCCTGCAGAGGTCACACAGTGTGCCATTTCGTAGCCAGTTTTGTGTTCCTGTTCCAGGTGTGTTGCTCTTAGTTGTAAACAATATCTCTGTGTTACTGCTAACGCACTGTTCCGCTTTGTAAATGTGTCTTGATTGACTGTCTGCCCATTTAAAAATGGCCTGTTACACTCATTTCTCGATGGTCAGTTTCACCATCTGATGTCACTGTTTAATTAGCCTCACTGAGGCAGTGTGAAGTGTGATATTGGCTCAAATTGCCTCTCAGCTCTGCTGTTAGTCCTCGGTGCAGTGTGATGTGTCACCTCAGGCAGTGACTGGTCGCAGAGGAATGTGGCAGATAGCAGTGGGCTCGGGGTGACTTACAACTGATACAAAATGAGACAAGGATTGCTACTTCCTGCTGTGCATATTGATGAAGCCAGAACGAAAGTTAAAAAAAATGCAATAATGGCACAGAGAAGCCCACACAGGCTTTACACTGAAGTTTGCTTTCAGTATACACAGGTAGGTGTGTATGCCGTGGAAGTAGATATCTTCAAAAAGGTTTTTTTTTATTTTATTTTTTTTATTGCTCCCCGTCTCCTGTGATTGATCTGAATATTTAAATAAATAGCCGGACGTTCCTCAAAGACAGAAGGAGGCCTGTTGTGTGTACACTTCAGTGTTTTATCAGATTGTTGTGCCACTTGTTCAGATGTATCTGCATTGTGAGCTGAGCAGTGTTTGTTGAGTGTGTGCCCTTTTACATCTACTAAATTTACCTATTTAAATACTGAATTGTGTGTTGAGCCTCTCTCCCACCCACCATCTCTGCGTGGACTTGATCGCTCCCAGTTTCACTTAGTAAAAGCACATATATTTATTTGCCATTGTGTAGGTGCTACAACTGTGTTTCTCTCTCCTTCTCTTCGAATGTAAGATTATTCTTGTGTCAGACCCATTGTACACTTGTACACTCCTTAGTGACTTAGCTAAATGTCTCAGATTTAAATGTTTCCACATCTAAATGCATTTCTCGATGTCAAAAGCATTTCAGCTCGTGCTGCTTTTTTGTTTGTGTTTGAGTAGCTGTAAAATACAATGCGCTCATTTCCACATTCTTTCACAATCTCCTCACAGACACAGCGCGAGTCAGGAACCATCTCAGCAAAACCTGTTTAATTCAAGGTGCCAGTTTATTGGATAGAACTTTGGAAATGAAATCGTCAGGACATCTTATATCTGAGCTCTGAGTTCAGGGATGATTCACCATCTTCAGCTGCATGTCCTCGTGAATGCGGCAGTGTTATATTGATTCTAATATTTATTGATGAGTACAATTCAACCTTTGCACAGAATGTATTGCTCTCTCCAGCTGTCATCTCACCACAACATCTCTCTTAATCATTAGGTGGTCTACAAGAATAATGAGTTTAGACTGGGTCTGTCACGACTGGCTGAACAGCGAGACCCAAAGATCAGTATCCATGGTGACCTGAAATTCAGCTGCGAGGATGTGGAAGCCCTGGAGCCTGTCACCTTCGACACACCGTCTGCCTACCTGACATTGCCCAGGTGGAACACAAAGAAGACGGGCGCCATATCCTTTGACTTCCGCACCACAGAGCCCATCGGCCTGCTGCTGTTCAGCCATGGCAGTCTGCAGGGCACGCAGCCGGACAAGAAGCCCAGGGCCGACTTCTTCGCCATCGAGCTGCTGGATGGATTTCTTTACCTGGTAATGGATATGGGCTCTGGCAGCATCAAGATGAAAGCCAGTAACAAGAGGCTCGACGATGGCGAGTGGTGCCATGTGGACTTCCAGAGGCGAGGGCGAAACGGTAAGGGAAGTGTGTGTATTTCTGAAGGCAGGGGAAGCCTTCTGTCTGCTTCTGTTACTGTGTTTTTCCAGATTTAGCTGTGGAGCAGAGCTGTGAAACCGCCATATGCCAGCTCGGATCCAGTCACATCGGCACGCTCTTGCTTTTTATTCACCGCACTCAAACATGCATGCATATTAGCTTTTAATTACAATGATATTTGCAGATGTTATAATCTATGTATGACATTTAGAAATCTGTGTTAACCTATTTCACAAGTGGCCAATTATTCAGTCACCTACTTCAAATTGGGCCTTATTAATACAATCCGAATGCGGGCCTTATTCGTAGAAGCCAAAATACACACAGTTC
This sequence comes from Cyclopterus lumpus, assembly GCF_009769545.1. Taxonomy (NCBI): domain Eukaryota; kingdom Metazoa; phylum Chordata; class Actinopteri; order Perciformes; family Cyclopteridae; genus Cyclopterus; species Cyclopterus lumpus. The sequence continues at coordinate 10,227,176 of NC_046979.1, forward strand.
CTTCTATTTCTTTCTACACATTTCTAAAAATATATTCCTTCTCAAGCAGGCTAATATGACACAGCAGATTTCTTCACTTTTGCAGAGGAAGTTTTAGTTTCAACTCCTGCTTTTTCTCATTAAATCACCTACCAACGACCAACGACAGCACCGTTTCTTAGTCCACACTCTTTAAAGCAAGCAGGGACTTATGCCCACTTTCTCAATCTCACAGTTTGTTCTCACTTACCACAACCCACACACACCTGTCTTCATTTTCTGCAACAAAAACATTGTGTAAGTACAAATTGACTCACTGCCCACCCTACAGGCTTCATCTCTGTGAACAGCAAGAGCGTCCCCTTCTCTGCTAATGAAGGCAGTGAGATCCTTGACCTCGACGGGGACATGTATCTTGGAGGTTTACCAGAGGATCGCCAAGCCCTCATGCTCCCCCCTGAGGTGTGGACCGCCTCCCTCAGCCTCGGCTACGTGGGCTGTGTGAGGGACCTCTTTATTGACGGACAGAGCCGTAACCTGTGGAGGCTGGCGGAGGTTCAGAGTGCCACAGGTGTCAGCAGCTTCTGCACCAGAGAGACTCATGTCCGGTGTGCCAGAGACACCTGTGCCAATGGTGGACACTGCAGAGAGGGCTGGAACCGCCACATTTGTGACTGCAATGGTACTGGCTACCTCGGTTCCAGCTGTGAGAAGGGTAAGAGTTTCTGAGACCGATGTTAGTGGATGGGGAGGAGAAGTGATTTCAAAATGCTGCTGCAAAGCTTTTATCACATTTTGGCTGGTATTTTATTTATTACCTTAGCTGTGTAGTGGCTGGAAAGTGCCTTAATGCCCAGGTCCCCCAAACAATAATACATTAATTTGCAACTGCAGTATGATCATCTCCATAGTGTACAATGACATATCTATCATTTCCATACTGTACAATGACATAGCTATTCAAATAGGATTTGAGTGCTCTCAACTGAAAGTAGCCCTTCAGTTATATATATATATATATATATATATATATATATATATATATATACATATATATGTATGTGTGTGTGTGTGTATGTGTGTGTATAGTGATTCATTAATGAATTGTCAGTATCATGAGGTTGCCAGTGTGCTAGGGCAATGAATGTTTATTAGATATGCAGTGCTGCCTTGACAGAGTCATTCCGCCTGAATCACTCTACATTTACCATGCAGATGGTTTTCTCACAGAGAGGCCAAATTACGCAGATCCATTGGCTAACAGTAAAAGCTAATAGAATGAGGGATATATGAAAATCCCTCTTGTATTGCGCTATGATGGGTATAAATCCTTCAGAAATTTGATTGCTGCTGTAATCTCGCTGCTGTCTCCACATGCTCCAGGCTTTTTCTGCCATCTGGTGCGACTGATGAAAACTGCAATCTAAAATTATATCATGCCATACCGGAGATAAGCTCAAACTCAGGTTTCATTCCATAAATGCCACTTTGTGTATTTAATGTAGTGCCGTGATTCCCTATGGGGTTCAATGTCTGCTAACACTTCTTCTTTCTGAAATCCGTAGAGGCCACCATGGTGAGCTATGACGGAAGCATGTATCTGAAGGTGGTGATGCCAAGGACGCTCCACACAGAGGCCGAGGATGTGTCCCTCCGCTTCATGTCCCAGAGGGCCTTTGGCCTTCTGATGGCCAGCACCTCTCAGCAGTCAGCGGACACCCTGCGTCTGGAGCTGGACGGAGGCAGAGTGAAACTCACTGTGAACCTGGGTAATGCTGCTGCGGCAAATACGGACATATTATAGCAGTCGACCTTTAAGGGCGCGTCACCAAGCTAGAGTTCTCACGATATTAGTTTTGTCTCTGACTTTCCCATATTCATCTTCATACACAATAACTACAGTTGCTTAAAAAGATCAGCACATCCCTTGAACCTTTTGCATGTTGCTAGAATTTATTTTAAATTTTTCAGAGACCTGTGGTGGTTGTGTCAGATTTATTCAGTGCAATTCTATTAGTGAATTTAATAATGAATGGGTTTCAAACAAGGGGAAAACATAATGAAATATGGATATATTGAATGGTTTGGGATGTTGGTAAGGAATATTGTTCTCAACAATTTACTTTTTGTATCTCTTTTTGCCAAAAAAAATAGGAAAAATGGGATTTGAATATATACTTTGACCTTTTTAGGAAGTGCACCTTTTCACTTCCTGGGGGAAAGTTAGATGAGAAGGTTGATTCTACTCTCATATCTGTCCATTAAGGATAACCCAGCAGAGTTCAGCTTAGTTAAGTAAGGACTGGAAACCAGTAGAGACAGATAGCTTGGCCCTGTCAGATGACAACAAATACCACCACTACCTCATAAGCTCAGTAATTAAAGTGTTTAGTCTTTGTGTTGAGAGTAAAAACAACACTTTGCTGTTTATAGGGGTTTATGCGTCAGACTATTTTTCGGCCATGCACAGTAACTTCCTGGAGTCTTTACTGTTGCCTGGCACCCACTCAGAGCCAAGAAAAAGTCCAATACATAACCCTGTGTAAAACGGCAAATGGATGTATTAGCTGCAACTATGTGTGCTCTTCTACACCAGGAACATAAATATGGTGTTTCCTAAAACTTTTCCTATCAGTAATTCAAGGTTTACGTTGGACAATTTGTTTATATAGTTTTCTTTGCATCTTAACCACTAGCTTGTAGTACAATTATTAACCATTTGGGAAGACCCACAATGTATATTTCTATACAGCAAGATAATTATCACCATATAATGAAGGAGAATGATGTATGTAAATTCATAAGAGAATCTTTATAAACTATTTAAAATAGTCATTTTCTATGAAACACAAGAGATTCAATGTCTTTTTAAACAACTGTAGGGTGGGTATGCATATTCTGCCTCTCTCTCTCTCTCTCTCTCTCTCTCTCTGTTTCTCAGTCTCTCGCTCTCTATGTCTCTTTCTCTGTTTCTCAGTCTCTCTCTATGTGTATGTCTCTCTCTCTCTCTCTGTTTCTCAGTCTCTCTCTCTATGTCTCTCTCTCTCTCTCTGTTTCTCAGTCTCTCTCTCTATGTCTCTCTCTCTCTCTCTGTTTCTCAGTCTCTCTCTTTATGTTTATGTCTCTCTGTTTCTCAGTCTCTCTCTCTCTCTATGTCTCTTTCTCTCTCTCTGTTTCTCAGTCTCTCTCTTTATGTTTATGTCTCTCTGTTTCTCAGTCTCTCTCTATGTGTATGTCTCTCTCTCTCTCTCTCTCTGTCTCTCTCTCTCTCTCTCTGTCTCTCTCTCTCTCTCTCAGTTCATCCAATGGCCAGGTCTCATCTGACCGTCTCGGCTCTTTCAGCCCTTCAATGGCTTGTCTGCAGTTCAAGGAGAAGGCAGTCAGAGACCAGATCCGCCATTACTCTGAGATATTACCATCACACCATTGATGTGACCATAGTAGTTCCCTCCCCTCACATTTACTGGCCTGTCCAGTTTAGAGTCGCTTCACTGACCAGAGGGTGCCAGTGATGGCCACACACTTTCTCTCTCACACACACACACACTCTGGTCTCTGGTTGTCTGTATCCACTGCTCTGTGATGGTTGACAGCTTGAGAGCACGCCTCAGCCACATGACTTACACCAATATGTTCATGTGCATTATTAGAACATGGAAATGATTAGTGGGTGAATCAACTTTAAAGGAAAGAAATGTGAATATTGCAGATGTATTTAGAAGGTATTAGTTGTAGTAGACATGTGTAAATTCTAACAAAGCATCATATTTGGGCTGGTGTAATTATTTTCATGGTGTAACGTTAATTGTGGCTGCAGGTTGTGCAAATCGCCCCTTTCCTCTGTATTTAACTTATTATATTATTATTATTATTATTATTATTATTATTATTATTATATATTATCATCAGACCTGCAGAAACAGCAGGAGACTGGATCATTTATGTGAGCAGAGTTTTAGAGTGAAGACAGATCAAGGTTTAGGCTTTTGGGTAGAGGTGCATTAGTAGAAGAGTACATACCCCGTAGACACTTCTCACTTACATCCATCCATCCATCCATCCATTTTCAATACCGCTTATCCTCATTAGGGTCGCGGGGGCGCTGGAGCCTATCCCAGCTGACATGAATGCAGGTTGACTCTAAATTAATATAATACAGGAGGTGATACTGTACATCTCAATAACGGATTAACATTTTTTTATCTCACAAGAAAATATATTTATTGCAAATTCTGGATAATCACAGTAATTGCTCTATTTTGAGTATTGTTCCGTAGCCACTCTCCCCTGTTCTTTGAAGACAATGCTCCTTTGGGTGATAGGCTTTTAAGATGTTTCATTCGGTTTCAAAAATCCAAAATGACAAAATGCCAGCACAGGTTCCATTTGTTGTTATCTGCTTTAGACGATTTAGCTCCCAGCAGTGCATGTTTGCTGTATTACCCAAAAGCTTGTGTCTAATCAGTCGAAATATCTGAATCAGGTAAATTCATTTGCAGACGCCTGCATGTAAGCAACCGAATCCGAGCCAATACCGATACTAAAAATACTACTGGTGCACCTCCACTTTTACGGTCAATAAAACTCTTATTGGTCCCAACTTTGATCTGATCTATTGTTCTGTCAGACACATGCTGAGGTTTTCCTTTTACTCACTACTCCTTTTTATAATGGTATGCACACTAAATGGAGGAAAATGGCGGTTTAGACTCTCGAGCCTGTCCCCGGATAGTGGGCTCTGAAAAGCACTGAACTTTCTGCAGAATGTACCTTGAAGGATGTGAAATATTCTCCTCTTTTGTGCTGTTCTTTTTTCTTTTAACCTCACCATCTCACTCTCTCTCTCACCAGATTGTATCAGGATAGACTGTAATCTCAGTAAGTGTTTCCTATGATTATTAACTGTACCGTGATTAAGAGAACATGCACTGTGGTATAATCATATGCCTCTTGATCTATCCCATCATGAAACAGAACATTATTCATTTCCCTCTTGTTTATTGGTGCTGTTATGCTACAAAGATAATAACAAGAGTGTGACCTCATTGTGCGTTTGAATATAATTGGCATTTGTCGGCTCTTCAATCATGAACTCCACATTTTATCAACAATTTAATTTACACATTTTCTCATTATTACACAATAATCTTCTAATCAAATGTAGCTAGGTTTGACATTATTGTGCTGCCAGTGAGTCGGTCATTAATTTGCTTGTGACTAATTTGCTCACATAGATGATAATTGGGAACAGTTCAACTACAATCAGCGAATATCTGCAGAGAGAAAAACAGCACTCATTTTAGAGATATTTTATATATATTTATATATATTTTATTACTGAGTAATCCCACTGTATTTCCAGAGCTGATATTTATTTAAAGGTCAGCCTGATATCTGATCAAAAGATGAGTATAAAGCTAAAATGTTTTTCTTTTATGTTTTTTTCAGCCTTTCCATTTTAGGAGAGTACATGTTGTGGAACATATTCCATTTTATGTAAATGAAATGACCGATTCAGTCAGTTTCTCATGGCAACATTTGAATGCAATATGTGTCTGAGTCTAACTACTCATCCTATATTAACACACACTTGTAATCTTGCTTTGTGACACCCCAACGATAATTGTAAGAGGCATCCTGGACCATATGTGCTATAAAATGAATATAAAAACGAGAAATATGACACTGAATCATCAAATACATTGTCATGAGCCATAGGGTATTTAAAAGAACAAACATAATTCCATTGATTAAAAGGCATATCAATGCCAAAGGCAGATTTTCCTTTGTATCAACAGAATATATGTTCTGGTATTCTGTACTCTTGTGTACTTTAGGGGGGTACCACGGTGATGTATGATGTAGATTGTCACGCTCACCTGATAGTGAAAGACAGGCAATTTGAGTTTTGGTTCAGACTACAGCAAAAGGATAAAAGCTATTGACAGTGGAGAGGTGAACGGCTCTCTGATATAGATCATCCATTACAGAGAAGGCTTAGAAATTCTTATAAAAGTTAGCACTATAATCGTGTGCTGGCTAAAAGCTTGTTTCCACCCCTCATGTATGAATAATTCCTGGATTTTCTGAAATATAATGTTTAGCTGTCAATGTTCAATTTTCAGCCTGAATATTAGTCATTCTATTTTATTTTATGAACTCAAACATATTTTAACATTGAAGCATCAATTACCTGCAGTTTGTGCTGTAATTCTGTCCCATGTTTATCTAATGACCTGAGATGTTGATTGAATGGCGATAAGCAACAGTCCAATTTATTGAACGGATTACATTGTTTTTCTCTGATCGAGGTGAGTACTGTGTGCATTCTGGAGTGTATGTGGATGGTTGGACAGCAGTGGGGTGTGCGTGTACTGTCTCTGTATACCAGTTCAATGATTTATAACCATTTTTTTAAATGGTCCGTTGCACTCAATAGAAATTAAAATATGCTTAAAGATAATTATGTAAATAGAAAAGAGAAAATATTGAATGTGGCTATTTAAAAAGAGGCTGTGTGTCCTTTATAACCTTAGCTATCTGCATAATAAACTACATTCTCTACCAGCAGATGGCAATGTACCATCATGCACTGTCCACAGTGTAAATGTAGTGTACGTGCATCTCTTTGTGTGCAAGATGAACCATCATCCTGATCAATTATGCTGTATTTATGGTACACCAGTGCCCTATGGCAATCTGTTTATGGATGGCTTATTGATGGATTTTATAGCCCAACAGAAAATGGAGCCACATTTTAAATTGCAGAATTAGCATCCTAAATTATTGAAATGATCATCATTTAGTGAGCACTATCATTGAGGATAATCACAGTTTCCACCATGGCCTCTTGTGAATTTTAAATATTGTTGCTTTGACCACCTCTAAAGATGATCTTACAACCTGATTCAGATTTCTCAGTTGAAGGATCTTGCGAGTGTCGCTTCAAAGAGACGGCCCATCTCCAGCAGCTGCTTGGAAGCTGTCAATGGGAGGGAAATTGTTGTAAAATCAAATGTTGCTGCAATGCTGTTGATTAATCCTCCGGAATATGGGGAATAATGGTACACAACACACTTTTGAAAAGAAGCATTTGTTCTACAGAATTACAGAATTACCATAACATGCTTTGATTACCATGCACTTCCTGCGTTCAAAGTCTCGGCTCACTCATAATGCTGACCTGTATAACTGCACCATGGCTTTGAAGTTATCCTTGTTTGAAAATATGAATCAAATTCAATTTTTACTGAGGATCAAACTGGACGGAATAGACCCGTTACATGTGCGGCTTGCTCTCGAGCCTCTGGAAGCTGAGTTTGTGAAGCCAAGGCACTTTGATAGGGGCCCACATTTCAAAGGCTTGACAGTCAGATGTCTGTGTGAACACATATTATATTCCAGTCATTTTACGCCCCACTATGGTGGTGTCAGAGAGAGATTACTACCACCGATATGAAATACAGGCTGCACAAGCAGTTTTACTATGAGTGCTCATTTTTATTTACTGAGACTAAATTCTTTATGACCTCCCTTTAACATTAAACTACAACAACAAATAACCCTGTAGAAATGATAGTACATGTTATATTAATTTAGAATCCAAGCAGCTGAGCCATCAATATATATTATCTCTCTTATTCCACACGTCTTCCTTCCTTCATTACTTGGCACCTACATTACTCACAATGCAACTCGACCGGAGACAGTTCGGCTGGAGATTGAGGTGTGTTATGAGAGTAGCCTCGAGCCGCTAGACTCAAGCCGCGAGCTACGAAGGTTTGGTCACTTTGTCCCCACTAGCCAGCCTTCCACTATCCTTTTTCATTACAGCAAGTCTGGTTTGCATTTTCATGATGGACATTTACAAGATAAACATTTCTGTTGGTGTTGTGTGACATTATTCCAGCGAGTGTTTTTTTTTTTTTTTTTTGCAGTATCAAAGTAAATCCATCAAATTTAGAGGGAGCAGGACTTGATGTGATCGATATGTCTGGTGGGCATAGTCGATATTCAGCAGGTGGATTGTGTGCTGTAAAGACACTTGATATGCAGCGTTGGACAAAGTTTCCAGTCGCAGTTTTATTTCCCCGAGGATGAAACAGTGCAGTGTATGGAAACCAGTTGATGTTTTCCATTTATTGCCCTCTGTACGTCCCCTGTAATTCTCCTACACCCTGAGCTCAATTAGACAGACAACCCCCTAAAGGCGCAGTCAGCTTAGGCATGGCCAATTAGTTTCCCAAGCGATGTCAGAACTCCTTTGAACTGCCGTGTCGGCCTGTTGCATAGGCACTGATTCGGGATGACGGCGCTGCAGTGGCAAGCTTCTGCACTGTGACCTATTTTGAAACCAGCGAGAGACGCAGAGGATAGTGTAGAAATCTTGAAACTTAAAGCTATATGTTTGAACCCGGTCTCTAGATCATACCATTTTACCCCAGATGACATCTATCAAACCACTCTATAAAGAGAAAAGCATGCATCATACTATGTCAGTATAGAAATAATTGTACACATGTTGGTTGGCTAGTCAACCTGCAGAAAAGGAGCTACTACTGCAGTTTCTTTGATTTATTTATCCCCCTAACTGTGTATTGAGTAAGTGCAAAGTGTGTGTGTGTGTGTGTGTGTGTGTGTATTGACCCTGAAGAGAGAGCTTCATGTGGAAAGGGTGTGTACTGAGCTGATGTGGTATGATTGTCACTTGACGCTTTCCTCCTCTTAGGCAAGGGACCAGAGGTACTCCTGGTCGGCGAGAAGCTGAATGACAATGAGTGGCACACAGTGAAGGTGGTGCGGCGTGGGAAGAATTTGCAACTCTCTGTGGATAATGTGACAGTGGAAGGTATATAGTAGGAATAAAGGAGCTTGCAAAGGTACAGATATTGAAAGGTATTTGAAATCTAAGCTGCATTCTTTGTTCCTAAGGCCACATGACGGGCGCCCACACCCGTCTGGAATTCAGTAACATTGAAACAGGGATCATGACCGAGCGGCGTTTCATCTCTGTGATGCCTTCCAACTTCATCGGTCATCTGCAAGCTCTCTCCTTTAACGGGATGCTCTATCTGGACCAGTGCAAGAACGGAGACATCTCCTACTGCGAGCTGAATGCTCGATTTGGCATGAGGCATATTGTGGCCAATCCTGTAACTTTTCTAGCGCAAGCCAGCTACTTGGCCTTCTCCACTTTGCAGGCTTACGCCTCCATGCACCTTTTCTTCCAGTTCAAAACCACCAGTCCTGACGGCCTGATACTTTACAACTCTGGAGATGGCAGTGACTTCATCGTGGTGGAGCTGGTCAAAGGGTAAGTGCTGCGGTGTTTGGACTGAGCTGTAATCTACATACAGGGCTGGGCTGAGGAAAGATAGAAGGGTCCATTTGAGACAGGAACTAACTACTTTTGTACTTAACAATATTTGACTTGCAAAGCTAAAGGCATATGAAGAGTTTTTTTTTTCTCTTCTGATAGAGGAAGCATGAGAAACTGCCAGTACTGGTATCATTCAGACCTACTCAAGCACATTTGGTTACAAATAATGTTTTTAATGTTTTATTCATTGTAGATAATTTCTGTTCAAGAGAGAATAGGAAACGGAACATTGAAGCAACAATTGTAGCTGTCAAACCTTACACAGACTCTCCCAGGAAGCAATTAGTCAGCAGGAGGCCTTGTTCAGTTCTGGAGCCTCCAGCTGTAACTTGCACAGGCAACACAGACGAAAAATGGCTTCCAACACTTCTGTCAGAGTTTTCAGGCTGCTCAATGTTGTGTGTGAAGTGTAGTAGCTTTGTCATAGATATTGCTTCAATTCAAAAAGATTTAGGTTTTTTTTTGACAGTGCGCTGCTGATCAAATGTAATATCAACAGCCCCCTCAGTGGTTTTATCCCAGATAAAACAGATTGGTGGACAGCAGTGCACACATTGGCATGGCTTGCATAGTTTGAAGCATAATCACATAACAGCATATGGTCTGTGGAGAAATGATACTGCATGAGACTGAATGTAAACATTTGCATTGTCCTGTAGGTACATCCATTATGTTTTTGACTTGGGAAATGGGCCATCGCTAATGAAGGGAAACTCTGACAAGCCACTTAATGACAACCAGTGGCACAATGTGGTGATCTCCCGGGACAACAACAATGTGCACATCCTTAAGATTGATTCTCGCACTGTCACCCAACACGCCAATGGAGCCCGCAACCTGGATTTGAAAGGTAATTCATCTGAGCAATTGTTTATTAGAGGACACAGTGAATATCCCATCACATTTACTAAAACATGTACACTATCTTTTGTGTTAAATGGGTTCATTTTTGTATTTCGATTGATAACAATATTTTACTAAAAAGCTAGAACAAGAAACTGACAATTGGCTACAAGTGAGTTCATTTATTCAAACTCAAAAACAAGTGGAGATGTATGGCAATCGGCTTCAAGTTGTATAAAACATTTCAAGCTTGCTTTAGCTGTAAGCAGTGCACCAAAGACACCGTCCAAAGCACTAAAAGTGAGCAAACTGTTTTCCCCCCACTGGGTGCAGAGCAGCGGCCGGGGGTTGGAGACGCACTCAGCTGTGTTATCGCTCTCAGCCCCTACCGGCCGGTTAAGACTGTTGAATGAGGAGTCGGCAGGCAGTCAATGGTATAAATAGTATAAAACAGGCAATACATATTTTTTGAGAATGTGAGTTTATACGACCACAATAAGTCCTCAAGCATGCAGCCATAACTGGCCACCCAAAATATTACAGTTTCCTGCAGCAGAATGCAAGAATAGACTCACTCGCACGCAAGCAATTGCCTGATTCTCCTGATGGAGAAAATAATAATAATTTGCTTTGTATATGAAATATAAATGTTCTTTCGTTGTTTTGTTCTAATATATAATACAGTCTGTTGTTTAACTCTTTGAAGGCTACAGCAACTTTATTTAAATGCCACATGTTTAGCTAAAGTTAAAAAAGTGGGCAACAATCTTAATGTAAAGGATGGACTAGGTGTTAAGATCTCCAGTCTGTTATCTGAATTCCACCATTGCAAAGTTTATGTTTTAGTTTATGACATTTGTGAATTTCTAAATTCAAATACATGTTTATATTTGACTACTGGACTACATTATGTTCAGAGGTATCTCTAAAATGGAAACGTGTCTTTCCCATATATTTGGGGTTAGGGTTGTATTGGATTGCGTTAGATTGTATGGGTGTACCCTAATAATGTGGCCACTGAGTGTACATACTCATGTTTGCACGATACTCTCAGTAATCTTAATGATGTTTGCATTATTTATTCATCTACTAATTATGTTGATCCTTTACCATTGCCAGCCAATGTTTTGAGGCATACACCAACATATCCCCGGCTGTGATTTTCCCCACAGGGGAGCTGTACGTTGGTGGCGTTGGGAAGAGCATGTACAGCAGCCTGCCCAGGTTAATAGCATCCCGGGAAGGATACCAGGGCTGCCTGGCATCCGTCGACTTGAACGGAAGACTCCCCGACCTATTGGCTGATGCCCTTCACAAGGTGGGAGAGGTGGAGCACGGCTGTGGAGGTGAGTCTGGCAACACACTGGGAAGTATAAAACCCCTGTGAATCATTCCTGTAATCTGATGTACGAGCGTATCAGAGCAGAGACGAAACCAGAGGAACTCAGGACTGCTCACAAAAAACTAATCACACCACATTTGTTATGGTATTTAACGGCTTTGTTGAATGCTCTAGTATGATTGGTAGATCAGTGTAGACATTCTGTTTTTTTTATTATTTCTGATTATACACGCTTATATTTAATAATTTCACTCGGCAGTCAAGATGTCCAGCTGCTTTTGCTGAGTTCTAATCAAACAAGAAAGTGCTTAGTAAGGTTTTGCCATGACTCAATAATACCAAATAATCTCCCCAGGTTCAATGAGATGGTCACAGTGACGCAAAGTCAGATGGACAGACAGTCCATCACAATTCCTCTTATCTTTGTGGAGCTCATCTTTGTTTATCCTCGCGCTTGGCGTTGTAGCGCGAGCAGATCCGAGCATTTATACTTTATACTCTCTGCATTAATGTACACTCAAATCTCATATTTATGGACTACTTTATTGCTTGTGTACAATCCCTGTAAAAGAAGTCAAGCATGAAATGCATTATAAAGAATCAAAGGTTGAATATCCAGTAAACAGTTTGATTTGTATGGCAAAATATATACTCAAATGAAGCGTTTTAAGATCTCCTGTTTTTATAGCATCTCAAAGTAAATTGGTCTATTTTGTATAATCCCGAGACATGTTAATAGTGTTTTTATCAATGAATTATTTGTGACATGATGAAGTTTCAGAGGTGCACAACCAAGTGCCGTGACCACTTGCAATGAATTAATTAAAATACTGTGCAGTATTGACTGGCTCGGTATAACATATGTATTCCTTTTGGAAACTAGTGTAGATGCATAAATAAAATGAAGAGAAAGCACCTCGTAAATCTGCTGTCAACACCCTACAGGTCCCAGCACCACCTGCACAGAGGACTCCTGCCACCACCAGGGAGTGTGTCTGCAGCTGTGGGAGGGCTTCTCATGTGACTGCACCATGACCACCTACGGGGGGCCGTTCTGCAGTGACCGTAAGTGCAGGTGTATTATGCCTGTTTGTCTAGAATGGTGGGGAAATATGTCACATCTCTAGAGGGTAAATTATGATAATGATCAGATACCGCAATGAAGGGATTGGTCAACAATTGTAAATATCTGTAAAATATGAATTCCCTTATAAAGAACATTCAGTCAGACAACAGATGTCAGTCTAGATTATAATTGTGCCACAGTGGGTATTTGGGGTGATTTGGGGTAACTGTTGAGGTACCTGTTGAGGAAAAAACACTGTAATACCAACATTCAAAGAAATGCATCTTTCTTATATCACACAGTGGTTTAAAATGTTTTTGGATTGTGAACTGCACTGAAACTAGACAAGTTATACTTGTGGCTTCTCTTGACGAGAATATTAGTTTTCTTGGATTATTTCTAGAGCCATGAAGAGGTGAAATTGTGTGGCATTTCACAGGGGAAAAAACGTTCTTATTGCTTTACTTATTGGTGGCCTCTCATTTGCATGCAAACGTTTCATGAAAGTCTGTCCTTACAAGTACAGAACCACACACCAGTGACATAACTTTGACAACAGTAGGAGCATGTGTGATGCTCTTTGTGATCAATTGCCCATTTTAAGTAAATGTATAGGATCTGCAAGTACATTTTGTCACTGTATTGAAATGAAATCAACTGCTGCCTGGAGGCGAGGATATCAATCTAAAGACTTGTGGTAATCTTTAGGAAATGATCAAAAGTGATGCAATGTATCAGTGATTTGTAAAACACTGCTAATATAGTCCTTAAACTATAAATGTGAAAAACATTAAAGATTAGTCATATATGTTGCCATTCCATCAACAAAATCCTGCAGTGGGAGTGGCGCATATGGCACACTGTTCATTCTCAACACTGTGATTGTGTGGTTTCAGTTCTATGTTGTACTCAAAAACAAGACAGAATGTGATAGGAAACATTGCTACCTGTCTTAGTTTAGTCTTATATAAACAGGACATAAGCTGTCCAATAAAAAAATTGCATGTAAATACATGGTGATGTATTGCAATTCGACTTGAGAAATCAATTACACGCTAATATGCACATGTCACATTGATAGCGCCACATTTCAAAAACCTCTTGTCTGATTGCTGCCTCCGCCATAAAGAGCCCTCTATGTCCGTAGTAATAGACCCGACTTACCAGAAGCTTTTCATACTTATAATAGCAAGAGATTAACATTAAGCTTATTGGTCCAGTGGTCACGCCGAGTTAAGCTTCATTTGCTGCAGAGTCATTTAGAATAACTGCAAGAATTGTGCCTTTGTGGGTAATCGTTATTGAAATGTGCTGTTATGCAGTATTGTTTTAGGACAGAAAAGGACATTAAACTCTGTAGGGGGCACTATTTTAGGATAATTTGATAGTAATTCTGTGTAAGAAAGTCATGTTTGCGTGAAAAAGATATCTGGCATTTAATGTATTTTTTACTGTGGAGGACATCTATTTTAGGAATTTTAGATGTACTTACTTACATACGGGCAGTTATCTATTTTAGCTTGATATCAAAGAGCCGCTTACTTCCTCCATGTTTCAACAAGTTGTCTCATCATCTGCTTGCTTCCGATGTTCCAAACTTAAACACACAGCCAAATGTGCTTTCTCCTGTAATGTATTGATCGAACCTGAAAATCAATAGTTGGTCCTCTGTAGTCTTTATCTGTTACATCAATTACTGTCCCGGGACTGCTCACCCAGATAAAATGTGTATTATGGTGGTCAAGCTGCTTTTTGCTTTTTGCATGGGCAAGCAGGCATGTCTTTATTGAATGAAACAGAAGAGCCTATACCGGTAGTTCTTTTTGTGTCTGATATACCTCATTAATAAATTCACGCTGATATCTTTCCAACTGCATTTCAAAAAGGGAAGAATGTGGATCGCACTATAAAATTACAATTCTTTTCCCTGGTTGGTGGCTGTGTATTTATCATTATTCAAATATAAACTAAACACCTAATTCAAACTTTTTTTTTTTTTTTACTTAATAATTTAATTTAATAATTTTACAAAATGATTGGATTAAAACTTGAAAAGTCTAGGATGATTCAAAGCATTGCTTTTCAATTCAGTATCTCTTAAAACTTTGTTTGTCGACATTGAGCTTTTTTTTATGTCTATTTCCATGAAGATAATAGTCTTTGTCAGCCGTGTTTTGTCAAAAGAAAGCAAGAAAAAAGCATGCTGGTCTTCATTAAACTTGATATTGGCTCCCCTTGAGAGAAATTGCAGTTGTTCAACCCCAATCTTATTTGATTTTCTATATGTGCTGTAATTTAAGCGAGTTTGATGCACATCCCATAATCTAAGCCTGAATTTAAAACCGCCTCAGGCTAAACCTTCATAGCAAGTATTGAAAACATGAATGTATGTACATTAATATGTTGTTCCTAGAGACAGAGGCAAGATCTGGCTGTTGAAGGATATTGAATACAGATCTTGTCGGTTTCATAGATGCAACAGCATGGTTCCATAATTATGAGAGCGGCAAACAAATATTTCAAACTGTCCATTTTTATGCCCCACAAATGATTTGTGTTCACTTACCAAAAGACTGTACCTTTAAGATTTAAAATGAAGTGATCTCCACAATTGTGGGGGAGACACAAGGTTGCATTCCTGCATTTACAAGACTATATTTGAACAATTAAAAGCAAAAGAAAACATTAAAAAAAGAAAAGCAATTTAGTTGCAACATATTTGGTTTTCATTCAGCAGTGGGCAGGGAGGACTCTCAATCATGCGAATGGTAAATGGCATTTATGGCCAATATCAAAGGTCAAACCAATTCATCAAGCCAAAGAGGAAATACCAAGCCTCACTGAGCCACCATCAAATTCATTAAAACAAATGGAGAATGTGACAATAACGTGAAAACAAACAAATATGTAGGCAGGACAATGGTTTTGTTACCATCAGTATTAGTTGGCACAGCGTGTTTCATCCATGCTGCAATCTGCTGCTTAGATTTTCTCGCTAACACTAAAGCCTCAAACATAGAATCTTCTCCTCCCACCTTTGTCTTCTTCTCTGTCCGTGTGTCAGTCCAGAAGGTCCGCCAAGTAGTCCAAAACAAAGCAGAAGTGTAGAAGCTCATCAAGCAACCACGATTCCTGAGTTGGTTTGTGCTGCAGTACATTTATATTCATATACAGAAAGCAATTTACCAAGTGAAACAAACATCTGTGCTAATTAGCTCCAGGTCATCATTTCATCACTAAAGTCACCCAGATATATAATGATGTCCTGTGCCCAATTGTCAGTGCTTCTTTCTGTAAACATATGGAGGGTGTAATTATTGATTAACCTCTGTAGCTTCAGATTATTATTTTGATATATTAATTACCTTGCTTGTGTGTGTACGTGTGCTCGCACATTTGTATGTCTTAGTCTATCTGCAGAGTGGAAGACACCTTCGCCATTAATTTGTAAGTCAACATTTCCTTTGAATTGTTTAATACCCATGGAGGTAAGGCAAACTGTAAATTGAGCTTGTAGCCCCCAGGCATGCAGGCAAGGTACAGAGATTCAGAACTAGACAGCAGCTGTCTTCCTTTCTTGTTTCGTATGGCAGTTAGCAAGCATAACATCCAGCTTTTATTTTATTTATGCCAGAACTACAATGGTTTTCCATTTTCCATTTCCTTAAAGGAGGATGAAGTTTGTATTATCAAAGGATTATATACTGTAATACACTTAGTTACAAATATATTAACTTTTTAAAGGTGATCATTTTTGGAATTGTATAGATCTTTTTGTAGCTCTATAACTAAAACAAGTGTGTGTCAAGGGACGAAATGTGTCAATGTTTGTACTATAGCGTACAAGACTGGAAGTATAAGAACAAAATCCCATATTCCCTTTGACCTTCATTTCAGGTGGAGTCATTCACAATTATGAGTGTATCCCAAAAGGCCACAAGGATAATCCAGGATAGAAAGTTCAGACTTAATCTCGCGCCCCACGGGACCGAGGCTCAAGAAAACCATATTGCTGTTCATAACATGGTGGCCTACCGGAAATCTCGGAAAGAGTCTGAGCCTTATAAAGTTAATGGTCTGGATCAAGCAGACATGTCTTTACGAGGTTTTGCGTATGGCAAACATAAATTATCTCTATCAAATAAAATAACGTTGCCTTTGTGTACACTTTGTGTGAAGCCTATGCTTTTTACTCAACTTGCTGTTAACAGATGTAAGAAATTAATGATTAAGAATGTTTTACCTTAAAAAAGGCAATATTGGGTTTTGAAAGAGCAAGTACGGAGTGGAGAGCAGATACCTCCCACAGCGCCATTCATTTCATTGTCTCAACCACTCACACATCAAATTCAGTACAAGCCCTCACACATAAATTATGGGTACATTAATTGAGCCTTTGAAAAACCTGAATGGCAGTCTTCAGAAATAGTAATAGTCCTAAAATAGCTTGAGCCCTAGATCCTTGTTCTGATTAAATGTTGAGCAAGTTAGACCTGCTTTATTAAATTGAACTCCATGCATACAGGAGATCATGAAAGAGGTTTTTGACCTGTCCGTTGAGTGTCTAAAATTACACGTGAGGGACCTCGAGTCCAAGTCCTGAACTGAGCTTGGCCCTCCTACTTACTTAGTATCACATAATGATACCTCACCCATCATTACACACATCCTGCACTTACCAGCTGCATATAGAACTGAATTGTTGCTTCTCTCAGCCACTTAATGCAGTAGTGTGCAGACAGTCAAAAAGGTTTCCTATCGGTGGCTCATTTCACCTCATTAATGCCCTTTCTGGGGTGACTGTGGTGTGCATCTATATCTGTATCTTTATGAACACCATAAGGTGTCACTGACAACTAAATATTACATATTTTGTGACACTAAAATATTACATATTTATATTAAATATTACACCACAGTCTTGCAAGTGAGCGACTAGCAGCTGAACTGCAGATTCATTTCTCGATTAGTGAAAATTACACACATAGATAAAAACTTTCAGACTGATTACAGTAGTGGACTCCATCAAAGTTAATAAACTTTCATACTTCTGGAAAGTGTCCTCTCTTTTATCTTTCACAATTTCAGTCAAAGTAGTTGCACCAGTGTTTTATAACCATCCAGTAAATTAATTAATTCCATTTTGAGACAATATACAGAGATGTTATGCCACATAGCTCTTATTTCAAATAGTGAAATCTGGAGATGAAGCTGATCTCTGATACATGCAACTATGTTGATGTTTTTGTAATATAACTGAGTTACAGTTCTTGGTAAGATTTCTGTACAAAAGCACAATGTAGATACAAGTCTATATAACAGCTTGTAGACTATCCCAGGTGTACAGAGCTCTGCACAGTGCATGCTGGGTAGGCGATGGATGGATGGACCAAAGACGATTTTCAAAAGAACATGTCTAATTATTATGCATATAGAAATCCTGCATGCTTAAGCACCGATTTCCAGACTAATCTAATAAAGTTAGATTTTAGGAATGTTCCATTAGTTGCCATAGCGATTACCTCAGCCACCTGGCTTTGTCATCTCATTTCAATACAGAGAGAATTTATCCCAGAAATGATCATCTCTGCCAACTGTCTGCTCTGTGTGAGTCCTACGGGGAGTCTGAGCCCCAAACTGCTGGCACAGCTCCTCCACTCTATAACATCTTGAGTATTGTGTAATTAACTGGTAGAGTTTACAGGGTTAGAAAGTGAATCTGGGATTCACAAGAATCGTTGGTTTACTTTTACAAAATAAAACTCATGCAAACTTGTTTTCTTGTGAAACATACCACAGGTCAATGTCTGACCACTCACTGCCTTTTAACAGCTTGTCACCCTTTTATGCATGAGTGGAAAACGTTTGACATTTACATAGATGTGAAAAGAAGTCAAGCACCTAAGGGGATAATGCCCTCTTGTCCTTGTCCTTTCTCACATTAAGAAACGTTTTTGTTCTCTTATGTGATGTGCTTTAAGGGGTTTTCTCTAAAGGGCAGAATGGTCATTGGAGAAACACTATACAGGAACCTTAAGCACTAAGTAACATGACGTTACCAGTTTTCATAGAAGGGCCGCCAGTATTCGGAGAGATTAACTTTTTCAACCTTTTCACTCAGCAATGTTTGATTGAATGTATGAGAGACGGACATACTGACTCATGCTGTTCATTAAGTTGTTAAGGAATGAGTGTAGAAGAATGTACAAAGAAAAAGTGATGATGCCGTTCACATAAGAGTTATATAACACTGAGAAAGAGATTTTAGTTCGTATAAATTGTTTTTGGTAAATGGCAATTGTAGGGCACACAAATAGAAGAAGGGATTACTGAAATAGTTTGCTTCCACCAATTTACTAAACTGAAACATCACATATACTTCTATATGGGGTTTGTATTTAACTGAGGATAGATGTGCAAACTGTTCAAACACAAAACAGGCCAGAGGACAGCAGATTAGATCTCATTCACTTTAGAAATCATATTAATAGATCAAATAATCATTGCGGGATTAAATAAATATGAAGTGTAACCTGAGAACAAGTCAGGTGACGAAACAGTTTGGCTTTGCATTACAATCATTTCCCCATACAGCTAACAGGAAAATCTGACTATAAAAATGGCTAGGGATTTTTGTAATCAAATGAATGTCTTTCTTTGTGATTTCCTGAAATTCGTTTTTGTTGCACTTGGCATGGTGTGGTAATTACAGCCATTACAAAGAATTTACAGTTTGGGAAACAACAAGAAATCATAACCAGCAATAAGCAAGAGACCATTGTGTAATCAAACCAGTGCCACACAGCAAATACCTATTTTTCCCCCCAGTTCTAGTATTCAGTTTGCGTACAGTATTCATTACCTCTTCAGTGTGTAATACAATGTACTATTTGACTTGTATTTCCATTACATTTGATTGTTGAGTAGTACTAATTAGTCCTGTTGTATCTTGACATGGGAAAGCTGATCAAGAGTCATTTGGAACATTCTCTTACTACTCGTATTTATTATCAGAAGGCGGAAGTCATCAAGTTTCCGTTTCTACTTTTCACCCTATTAGCATAACGCAGTGTTCCAATCAGGACAGAGGATTTACCTTTTCAAAACCCGCATGAGACGAACTCAGAGATGCAATTAGATCCTTTCACACCACCAAGGACCACTCACAAAGTCACTCACAGCGTGAGCATCACAGTCTCCTTTCTCCCCAACGCCGTTTGTTATTTAGATAGCAATGTTCTCCTCTATCGCTGCCCCACGGGTATTGTAAACAGAAAAGTGACACAATGTATTTCTGCTCAGCTGGAAATATTGGAAGTGCTCGTGTTTTTGTTCACCTTTAGTATGCAAGTGTTCCCCCTGGTTCATACAATATTCCCAAAAAATATTGCAGATGTTTCTTTCACAGGTTAAAGTGTCACTTGTCACCATACTTTTATGTGCTACGCTGTCAGATTAAATTATATTGGACCTTCTGCCACACTCTAAATTGGTAGCAAGGCACTAGAGTAAGATGTTACATCACTTTATGTGTAGAAACAAAGTGGACACCATGGAGCTTTCTCTAGACAGCAGCAACAGCTGTGAATAGGTGTGAGGATTCACAATGGGATCCAAAGTACTAGTAAACCTTTCACATAACAGTCATTTGATTCAACTGTATATACAAAGAGTGTTGCATTATTTGCTTTTACTATTATCGAAGCAGTATTGCTAGAAAATGTTAAGCCACATTTAATTTAATGCAAGCTGATAGCTCATTAGAATACAAACAGACACAGGCTGTGCTAAACTATGCTTAACAGATTGGAAAATACAACCCACACTGCCAGTTTCACTCAGACTTGGGACAGGTTATTTCATGATTAGTTACGGTCTCTTATGACTCACCCTGCAAACACTGACTGCTGGAGAGGGAGTTCAATCTTCTTCCAATGTCACACTGACTAACAGAGTCAGGAGAAATATCCAAACCTTTATAATACACACTTCCCTCTCTCTGCTCCACCAAGGACTTCAAACCAAAGTTACATTGTCTGATATTGGAAGTTACAGGATGCAATCTGCAATTCTTTTGTTCCACAACATCAAACTGGCAACTCTTGTTTACTTGCACGGTGAGTTATATGAACGTATGTGAACCATCATAACTCTTGAATGGTGTTGATCAAAGATGTTTGTGTCTGTCAGATACACTGTTTAATGTTTTGTAAGTATTGCTGAGCTTACATCACATAGTAATTACAGTGACTGGCAGGAAAATATATATTCTCAGAGTTTTCTGTGAGCAGGATTTACACTTTTCTTTCTGATTTGGTTAAAGGTCATTCCGTTGCAGCTCATTATAAGTCAGATTGTGTTTATCTAATTATATCCAGTCACAACTGGTATGTGAAGTCATCCCTTATTCCTATAGGGATCCAGATAGCCATATTTTGGTAAATGCAGGATGCATTAACTAGTTATTGTATAACATTAGTGCATCAGTATACTTGCACAGCAAAATCAAATACACTTGATTGTTTAGGTAAATCCATCCTTTCCCTGATCAAATCTTTGCCTCATACGTTTTATTCAATAAAAATACTTCACCAATGACAATTCGGCCCCGCCGTGGAGATGTTTTATTGCCATGAAAGCAACACATATTGCGTGAGAGACATAATTAAAGTTGTACTGATTTTTACATGTCACATCTGTTGTCAACATCCTAAACAGCCCCTTCAAGCTGAAAAGACTTGATCGAACAGTTCCCGATGAGAAAGCGTAAGAGCTTGTGCACTTCAACACAGCATTGTGCCTTCAATACAGCATTGTGCCTTCAATGGTTTTTAGGGAGTAGCGTTTCGATATTTTCGGTGAAAACAGTAATCATAACCCAATTTGATTTTAAAACTGTAACAACAATCGCCTCCTTCTCTAAGGAGCTCTACTGTAGGTATATTACTTAAATGATTGTTTCAGTAATATTATTTAGTTATTCATTATTATTATTCATTCATTATTATGCGTTGAATAATAAGAAACCATTTAAAGGGTAACTTCTGTATTTTTCAATCTGTATTTTTCCATGTTGTTGTCTAATTGACTAATGGGGACAACCATTTTTGAAATTTGTCCGGTATTGAGAGATAACGCTGGCAGCAGCTAAACGGGCTGCAATATATTCACATCGGGCAATTCAGCACTGTCAATTTATATCCACCAACATTGCTGTTTTTTTGCCACTGACAGGTAGTTATTATAGGAGTCTGACAGCATTATGGAAAAGACTACAGAGAAATAACATATTTGTTCTCTATCTCACAACGAAACATCTCTTTAAGCGGGACGCTAAATTATAAATCCTGCTATGGCGAAGGCTTGACCCACCCTACTCTGTCTCTTAATTTCCTTGTACTTATTGGCTTTGTGTGGTGGATAGGCATGAGGAGTGAGGAGGGAGATTGGTTAGGGTAAGGATAAGAATAAGAATATCAGGGAAGCCAATCATAGGCAGAATAGGGTGGCTCATGCCTTCGCTATTCTAGGATTAGTAATATAGAAAGCAGGACTTGGACACAATAATAAACAGACCGGATCAAGTGAGAGGAAAAGAAAAACGTTTGATTTTTTTGTAGGGTCCTTTCTATAATGTTGTCAGGCACTTATAATAACAATCTGAGCTTGTCTGTGAAAAGAAAAAAAAGTGGACATACATCTACTGCAGACGGCAGCCGCTAAATGGGCTGCAATGTAATCATACGCTCGGTACGATTAAATTGCAGCCCATTAAGCGGCTGCTGTTTTCAGCGTTATTCCTCAACACTGGACCAATTAAAAACATTGTTGTGCTCATTAGTCACTCAGACAAAAATCATGGAAAAGTAGGGTCCAGGCTAAGCTCACATTGGCAACAATGGGAGTGTGATTCACATAAATAGTGAAAAGGCTTTCCTTCTTTCAAATTCATTTTGTAATTTATGAAAAAATATATATATATGCAAGCAACAGCAAGTTTCTAACACAGCGCAGCAATTTAGGCTACCGGCTCAGAGATGCCCCAGAAAAGATATGCCTCTGGTTGGAAAGCAATTTTCACTATTTCGTAACTGAGATTATGGGAATTAATAATGTAGAACATGATTACTGGTTCATGACATGGTTACAGCAAGTCTACATGGTTTGCCGAGTATTTATTGCTTTCAGCATTGTTAATTAGTGTTTGCAGTGTCTATCTATGAGTCTCCCCATTTGTCTTTTCAATCATCCAACCATAATTCCAGCTGTTTGAAAAGTTAAACAATACACAAGTACTACATTGGGAAAGTGGGAACAAAAATCCCAAACAACTTACGTTTTAGCTCAAAGAAAAATATAGACATAGATGTTTTCCCCCAGTTTCATCTCCCTTTGTGTGTAGACTGAAGTGAAAGCAGCATCGCAGCATCTTAAGCAAAGAATAATACTCCCTTAAAAGAGCTACCAAAAAGGCTGTTTACCAGCCTGACATAGCCTTGGTGTGATGGCCAATCTAAACAGCCATATGCAGTTTAAGGCTCCATAGATAAGAGCTTGTCAGAGGGCTGCATCTACAGTTAGAACAGAGTCATATCTATAGATGAGACATTTGCATCAGAGAGGAGATTGTCCTTTTATAATAGCAGGCAATTTGTTAAAGAGGATATTTAGTAATAATATTCATATAAACAGTTATTGAAAGAATGGTTTCTCAAAATGTCTTTGTCACTAACAAAGCAATCATAATGTACCTCCAGGTGAAAGAGCATGTATAATTACCGCAATAAATGAATATAAAAGTGGGGTCAGAGGCTTGCCAAGAGGCACACAATGAGTGCTTTGGGTGTGTAGATATACAAGATACAGTCTAAATTGTCTCATATTGGCACTTAGTGCCTCTGTTCATTCTCCCATTTCCAGGATGATATTCTCCAATGCGTCTCTAAGGCACTGTCCAGTTTTGGGACTAACATTATGCAAGGCTTGATTACCAAGTGGACAACTCCCACCGTGCTCTGACTGTCCCTCTGTGCCCCGCTCTGCATGGAATATGGTGGGATTCACTCGACACCCAGAACACGCAGCAGCTGAGCCTCAGATGAATGCTAGTCTATGAAGGCTCCCGAGGGAGAGGCGGGGCTTCCTAGTCGCTACTGCAGGGGCTGTGTGAGAGGAGAAAGGTTACATTCAGTTTACATCATAAAGGCAAGACGCACAGACAGAGGCCTTCAGAGTCAGAGTCTGCCGTACTCTGGCTGCATTTCTGTTTTTCTGTCAGTCTAACACTCACAGACGCAGTGACACTCACTTATAAATCATTTGCTGGCTGTTCCTCAGTCAGAGCTTTCACCCTAATGTGTGATGAAATTATAACCCACTGTCATGAAGAATTTAGGAAAAGAGAGTGCATGCAATGTGGCGATGTCATTGTGGTTGTCTACACTACACTTTGGCAAGCCTGTGTCCACACTTTGGTTTGAGGATCCCCAACATCACCTTATTTTGAACCAACATAACAACAGCAGCAACTTGTAGCACAGCCGCAATTCTATTCATCAGCTTTAGTACCTAATTATTGTTTTGATTGGATTACATACTTTGGACTTCACCTCTACAATTAGTTTACCACATGACCCAGATGTAGGTCTTATCAGATTAAATGCAATTGAGCATAATTTGCAAAATTAACAGGTCTGGCACTCAAGTAACGTGAGAGGATTTATAGATCTTTAAAGGCAGATCATGTGTGCTTAGTTTACAGATGCATTGTAAAGTATAGCTTACATTTGTAGCTGTGTTTGTAGTGATACAATCACCATGTTGAGAGCCATATGGGAGCAAGAGAAATGCCCTAAATGTTGTGTTGAGCACTATTTAAAAGTCCTTTGTCTTCTCCATTGTCATGTAATTGCAGTACAGCACCTACACTACTATGTTTGTAGACAAATGGTGTTGCATACTATATTGTGATAGTACATTTAGTAACAAAAATGTTTGTTTTCCCGATGTACCTGGTGCAAATGTCACCTTGGATTATTGCTGAACATCCTGACTCACAAGCGAACAAACAGCCTTACGTGCAGTCAATACAAAGGGACTGCGGTTGGCACACGATGAACTGCAGACTATACATCACCCTTGATAGACTTCAACTTAAGATGGATTTCTGTACTTGAGGTCACAACTGTCATCTTTTCCCTGCAGCCACAGCAACTGGCTGCTGTCTTCAGCTGCTGAATCTGTGGCCTGATAAAAGCCCATGCACTAATCCTTCACTTTCCCCAGCCAACTTCTGTAACCTATTAAAACTCACGATCCATACAAAATTGGCATTCAGCAGATTAGTTTATAGAAACAGGGCATAACAAGGCAATCAGACAGCTTCAGTGTTCTGCGTAGCAATAATAGTCAAAGCCATTGTAACTAAACCATGCAATTAGCAGTCTTGTAGACAAATGAAGGGTTTTACATGCGTGTCAAATTTAGTGGTGTAAAGCCTTCCTTGACTAACAAGGCAGGCTTTAAGTGTATTTAACGAGGTCCATGTGATGCTTTTTTTCATTTACAGACTATTTACTTGTTTCTCTGTATACATTTATTTAAAAAAATCCAACTTTTGATCTCAAATTCACAACACAAGTTCAAAAATGATTATATTTATGTTAATTTCAGCAAATCCAAGGTCAGGCGAGTTTATTTATACAGCACACTTCAGTACAAGTCAACTTAATGTGCTTTTGTAAAGACTAACCCACCCAAAGACATTACGAGGCAATTTGGGCTAATGTTGCCACTTATTTATTATGATTATAAATAAAGACCAACAAAATAAAGACCTGTTCCGTTAGCAATCATGGGTCAGTAGAAAGTTAATGTGTTTTGTCAGTTGGTCCATTGTTATTAGTCTGTGTGCAATAGTGCTCCCTCATCTATGACTTGCCACCTCACTAACTGTGTCTGCACATACACAAGCTAGAGTTCATGCAGTATGTGGGCTGAATCCTTTTTTAAAATTATTTTGATATATGCTTTGCAAATGCACTGGTGATCCCTCTGTTCCTATATGCCTTGCACACACAAACAAACTCTTTATTTCTTGCCTTTTTATTTCTCTCTGTCGGCCCTTTCTTTGTCCCCTCCTCTCTTTTGCTGGCTCACTCTGGTCATTGTACTACAAAGTCTCTGCATGCTCAGCAAAAGAAAACCTTTACGTTTCCTTTGTTGCTCATCCATTAATTTTGATAGATTGTTCACTCACTTTCTTTGGTGTTCAATGAATAAAAATCTACTCACTAAGGATCCGAAGTACACTGTCCCTTTTACATGTTTCAAGATATGCTGTAATGCAGAAACTTATATATTAATGACATGTATTCATTTCTCATTTAATTATATGTACAGTCCTTAATACAGTGGGCACTTTTGTTGTTTGTGTAGAATGTCATTAAATATGTTTTGCTTATTTTTCAAGCAAACAATAGTGAAGCCAAAGTGTGGATATGACATGTAATCGGTATTGACCAAAGACGTTCACACCCCAACTCAATTACTTTTTGGAGAGTTTACCATGGATCAGGATCTGCATTCTAAACCCGTCCCTCGCCCTAAATAAACAGTGATAAACAGTAAAACAGGTTAAATGGGCAGTAGTGACCTCTGCCAAGGCTGCAGGCTGGTTGCTATGGTAATGTTTGTGGTTGCCAGAGCGTTTTTAGGGACTACCGTTAGAGAGATTTATAGTTCACTTTCCCTCGCAACGACCAGGTATGAAGAATGATTCACGGACCCGATCATTGATTCGCAACTGCATTTCAAATTATTGAAACACACCATGGGCTGTGTCCAACATCATGCATTAACTACCTATTGTACTACAAGTTTCTGAATTCTTAAGGAAATATTTTAGTTGCGTCAATTCCCACACTACTTTCTGCTAACAATGCAATGCATCACATTTGATGGATGGAAAAAATTGTGATGATGCAAAAATTACAAAGTGTATCTAGAGCTCTATTTACTGCTAATGTTATGGTAAACTATTCGTTATTCATTTTGGGGATATTGAATGAGTGAAAGAAGGAGCAATCTCAGACTTAGGACAAGGTTTGAATGACTGTGTTCCTGTGTGATATAAGACAACAATAAGCTTTATTTACAAAAAGGGCCTTTCATAATATGAAATGCAGTGCAAATTGCTTCACAAGAGAAACAAAAAAAAAATCAATAAAACAGGGGACACAAGAAGCAAAAACAATAAAATAAAATCCAAAAATAAAAATAGGATAATACTAAAACTAAAGTTGATTGTGGTTAACACTTAAGATGTGAAAAACATAAGTGTAAAAATAAGTTTGGAACTTTTTCTAACAGGAGTTAGCTTGTCTTATTTGTGTTGGAGGTGATAATGCATAAGACCAGAATGCTGCGTCACCATACTTTTGAAAAGTCATTTTTGGTAAATTGATTAAGCCAGTGCTAGACGACCACGTAAACAGCATTTTGATATATTCTGAAGTCTCAGTTGAATTGTTCCTGCAAAATACATTGCATTGTTCCTTTGTCCATGGACTAACTTTCCAACACAAAAAACTAACTGGATTAATATAACCTTAACAGAAGATTTTCAAAAAAGAAAGTCATATGGTACATTACTGCAAAGCTTTGGTGTAAAGGATAGTTTTCCATTTACTTTAAGGTGACAGTCCTCGCTTAAAAAATTCTAAAAAACAGCCTCAGAAAGTCCACAGTGTGCTGGGGTGCTGTGTGCATTCCCTAATTTATTAAAAGACAATTTCAAAACATACTTGGGGCAAAAATAAGGATCTCCAACAGACAATTTTAAGAGATTAGACTATTTTTAGTTATTATAACGGGGCACAGGAATCCAAAAGCACGATACAGAGACAAACCAGGACAATTCGGTTTACTCAAGTTCAGGCAGGGTCAACAGCAGGAGATCAGTCACTGAGGCAAACAATCCGTAGTGGAGAGCAGGAAGCGCTCGGAGAGCAATCGGGAATAACGCTGGCGCGCTCGGCAGCAAAACACAAGACAATCTGGCAAGGAGCAGGTGGAGGGCTTAAATAGTGAGGGACTGATGAGGGGATGTGCTGCAGGTGAGATGGGCGTGGAGAACCAAGTGAGGGGAATGAGCGCTGAGGCTGGGGGAGGATCTGAAATGACAGGAGAGTTTAGTAAAAAAGGCAGGTGGGATGTGTGACATATTTAATGTGAGTTAATACACATAGAAGGTAATATGTATTAATAAGTTAATTAAATGGATGTACGTTTGTGTCTATCTTTCATGTAATCAGGCATGGCAAACTAAAACTATTTATTATCGACAATAGGAGCCTGGCAAAAGATCCAATGGCTTTGATACAAAACCGATTCATGGCATCATCAAACAAATAGTTTTTTATGCAATATTAAGATAAGATGACAGCACAGCTTTTCACAAAGATGGCTGATCTACTGATTACTAAAATCTTTAGTCTGAGGATATCAAGCATAATCATTCATGAGGGTGATCATTAATGTATGAAGAATCGTTGTGTAGTAACTTGCTCGGAAAGACCACTAGAAAAGGCATTGAAAAGGAAAAGAAAAGAACCCACCAAACAGATAAAGAAATGAAGTGACGGTTCTGGTTGGAGAGGATGGAAACTAAAAGGCATACAAAAATACCCATAGAAAATCCAAAAGTATGCTAAACAAATAGACTATTTCTTTAATGGCAAATATTATTCTGCAATGCTAAATGTTTGATGTAATAATGAATATAAAGAGGCTGTTTTTCAAATCTAGATAACTGGAGTCCAGCATAAACTATCATCGTTCCCGACATTTGAAGGAGGTTAAGTTGTTGGCACAAATGTCCATTACAGTTTGCAGTCATAGCAACAGTAAAACCCATTATGCTTTTCTGCTGGTGCTTTCTTTAATGTTAAAATAATGAACAAGACAAGTAGATTAATGCAAGCCAACAACAAAGACAGGGCTTCCTCCACGGCCAACTATCCTGCTGATGCCTTTTCAGGCTCATCATCTAAAGTTAGGCTCCAGAGTGAAGAGGGGAAAACGCCTCACCTTAGCAAAGATTGTATTGTCTTCTTTGGCGACATACCACTGCCCTCTCAGGTCCTGGATCAGGTATCACTTTTGAATGCCACAGCGAGACCTGGAGGTGGAGTATTTAAGTGGCTCGTCTGGCTCTCTTGTCGTTTGCATCAATCCGAAGCACAGAACATTTAGGAATTGGGATTGTTCAAATTCAAGACGTTGTTACTCTTTTCCCCTTGTTGGTGGGGCTTTCTCCGCATGGTAAGCAGCACTGCTGTTCTCCCTTTCCAGGAGACATGCTGAGGCTAGTAAGCTCAACTAAACCAGCAAATGGAATCTATTTTTGACAGCGCCTTGTACAGCCAACAATATGCAACCTGCTGTCATATGCAGTGTCTTTTCAGTGTAGAGTGCACACAGTCTGCCAAGACTGAAGTTGCAAAAAAGAAAATACCATGTTTAATCAAGGTGTGAGCATCCAGAGGTCCTCCTTAAACCACTGACCTCCTTTAGAAATCGTAAGTCTCCGTGAGTTTACAATAGTTGTCAGCTCTGCACAGAACATAATAATAATGATTATATATATTAAGTGAGTAGTTGTGTTCTACTCCATCATTATCTGATCTGATTCTGCCAGCCTTACCGTAAATACATGTATTGCTTTCTGTCGGTGGAGCCATTGCGTGTTTCAGTGCCTTCATATTTTTCATCCTCCCTCCATCCCTTACACGTCTAAGCCAGTCTTATTTTAGGTGTTGTCGTTTTTAGCCTAATGAAATCAACCAAACATCACAACTGCAGGCCATGCCTTTCAGAGGATGCTCACATTATGAGTAATTAATCTGAAAGTGCTATGATTAATCCTGCTTCTTTACCCCCTAGGGCGAGACTGGATGTCTGTGAAAAATCTCCTCTCACGAATCCTCCTGAGAACAAACAGTGCACATTTAGGTTTCCTTAGTCTTTAAAACGCTGTACACGTCCTCTCACATCATGTCATTTGCAGGCCCCTTGACTTTTTCAACAAAGGAACTGAAACATTTTCATTTTATGATGTCTAAAATATATATTATTCCATACATGCGAAATAATTTGATTATGCAAATGAATAGCTGCTCTATAAGTGGAGGAAAAGGTTTAAAATAGCCTGTAGGAAAATATAGAAATGCAAATCAAAGGTTTATTGGACTGGAAAGTCGAAGAGATTCTGTTTTTTCAAAATCCACGAGAAGTCAATTGCAATTCAATTAAAAAATAGAGTTCATCCTCAACTATATCATCATCCTTCAAATGTGTATTTGATGTTGTATCCTATAAGAATTGTCTAGGTGTGCGTTATAATAAGAAGAGACGCGTGGGATGCTCAACTTATTAAATAACCAAGGACAACACAAGGTTACGATCGCCCAGCCTCCCCCTTCTTGTTGTCCAGATAGCATGGCTTTCATCGTGTTGAGCAACCCTCAAGCACGTAAATTGATTAATGCAAGCCTTTCATTCTAGACAGCTCCCACCAAGATATCATCGCTGCCTAGAAAGATGCTTGCATGCTGGAGAGCCTGACAGTCCAAATTACTGGCTATAAATCATTCCCCACTAACTTCTCATACCCAGTCCCTTCCCAGTTGCTGGGAATGAAATACTGTTTTTACTTGGAGATGATTGTGTGTCCGTTAGAGAGAATTTCTAGTACTTTTCTTGTCATGACTGCCGTTATGTAAGCTGCATAAAACGGTCTGAAGCTTTGGCAGTAGAAGTAAAACTGACTTTTACGGATTATTCTCAAGACTTGTCATTGCCTTTCCACACCAAATAGTCATTACTGTAAATGCGTCGACGTGTTACAGCCAGGAAGTGCTCTGCAATCAGTATTGTCTGTGTTAGTAAGCTGGCATGCACTTTCCCATCGTTAATATTTACTGAGCAACATATAGAAGAGAAAATATCTTAAGTATTTAAATATCCCTGTGGCTCATGTTGGGCAGATGCGAAGGAGCAATGCACAGCTTGTTTCAATGCATTTATGTTCATAATACCAGCAGATGAATGTCTCCATGCTGTAAGGGCACTTGCCATTCCAGAGTGTTATGCACTCACCCCTCCTCTGTTCTTTTGGTTCAATCAGCCTCGCTCCCCCGCGCGCCCCACCCCCCTCCCCTGCTTGAGTAATGGCCTGTGTAGCCTTCTTGTCACTATGAGAGGTGGTGCTGCATGGCTTGCCTCTGTCCTCCTGTTTCCATGCGTGTCCTTTCAACCGACCAGGCAATCCCAGCTGATATCTCTATCGACCGCGATTTAGCTGATACCGCTGCAGTCTCCCTTTGCTTCTCCCCCCTGCAATCTCTCTCCCTCTTTGTTTCTCCCATCCCCTCTGCGTCCAATCCCTCCCCACTTTGTCTCTCTGTTTCCTATAATGTGTTCATCCTCTCAAGTGTCAATATACTCCAAATGCATCATGCCATCCTATTTCCCTACCCAAAAAACACAAGCAGCTCTGAAACTGTCAGAATACCTCTGAAGTCCGATCAGTCATAGCGAGGAATACGTTCTGCATGGTTAAGCAGCATGAGCTCTCTAACCGAGGGGTGACTTGTATACAGATACGAGGTGAACACATCAGGCAGAGGAACAAATTGATTTGTAGTGTTAGAACAGCAAAGGTATGCAATGCAATGCTGGGAAAAAGAAGGATGCAAGGCTTTGATTTCTTGAAAATGGATAACACGCTGTAGCCTATAGCTTCCTCCGCCTAATGCAGTGAACCTGCATTATATCATTTTGACAGGTATTTGTGTTTCCATCATTGGAGCTCTCAAGTCTTTATGTTAGGAGCACGTCCATACCAATACCCTTGTGTTCATTCTCTGACAGCTCACCTAAATCAGGCTCCTCCTCTGCAGTATGATTCCTACGTGTTACTGCGAGGACCTGCAAGCCAGTGCGCTGTGAATCTGTAGCATGTATTTATTCACACAGCCCATTTTCTTGCCTCACTATTTTTCCCTGTGTGTTGGCGCCGTGGCTGCCTGTTTTCTCTTTCGCTGTCTCTTCCTGTCTCTCCCTCCCTTCTGCTATCGCTCACCCACCCTTTCTCTCTCCCCCCCCCCCCCCCTCACTCATTTGCTCACAGACTCTCT
Organism: Cyclopterus lumpus; assembly: GCF_009769545.1. Taxonomy (NCBI): domain Eukaryota; kingdom Metazoa; phylum Chordata; class Actinopteri; order Perciformes; family Cyclopteridae; genus Cyclopterus; species Cyclopterus lumpus. The sequence goes on from NC_046979.1 coordinate 10,258,984, forward strand.
TTCTCAGACGCACACACACGCACACAAACACACACACACACAGGCACATGCTGTGACTCGGTGGATCAGAGCCTCTGACTACAGTGTGCCTTCGGAGGAGCTCCTTTATCTTGCGTTGATTAGACAACAACTCCAAGCCAAGATTGTTATTGGGGTCCAGACTGTCCTGGAATTTCACCCATCCCGGATTCATTATGATACAACGGTTCTTTTTAATTAGCATATTTTTTGCTGCAGCAATCCAAGGCAGCATCTCAGTGTCTGCCATCCAATCCATCTCCTCTGAGAAGAATCACTTTCCCTCCTCCGGAGAGAGACACATGCAGCTGTCACGTTAACTGTCTCTCAGTCAGAGGCAGATCTGGACGCGGTAGCGGGTGAGGAGAAAGGAAAAGAAGGAGCAGCGGTGAGGGGAATGCAGCAGTAGTCTTTACTGCATGAGACTGAGCAGGTGGAGCGCGAGGAAAGGACCATACGTGCGTTTGCAATAGAAATTCTCGTATGCGGATCTGTGCCGCACCAAAGGTATATCGTTCGCTGGATTTGATGCGCCTGTGAGAGAGTGAATGAGGAGCTACTGAGAAATTATTTATTTATTTTCTGGAATTTCTCTTCTACCGCGCTGCTGCAGATACTGCTCCCTCTCTACCCCACCTTCTCTCTCTCTCTCTCTCTCTCTCTCTCTCTCTCTCTCTCTCTCCATCTCTCCCCCTCCCTATCTCTGTTCTCTTGCCTTTCCCTGGCTAAAGGGGAACAAAAGCGCTGGTTCCTGCATCGCCCTTCATCGCTGCATCTTCACTTGCGCATATTTTGATCTCCTTGTCCTTTTTGCTTAATGAAATGATCCAGTTTCTCACGGACGCGTGTCATGTCTTCTACTGCGGTGGAGGGGCACTCTTCTTAGTGGGCAGGCTCAGCTGCCCTAAAGCTCTACCTGTGGGCGATGGAGACTCTTATCAGAATTCTTGTCACATGAAGCTCTGTCCTGCCACTTTTCATGCCTAAATATCATGGTTGAACAACATGCCTTTTTGAAAATTACAGGTGGATTCATCTCCATTCTTTATTTGGATGTGTATCTTTTTTTGCATTTTGGATACACTCGGCTCACTTTTTGAAGAATTTGCTTTTGGATGGTTTCCAATGGCTTTTCTGTGCAGTAGACATCTCGTCATGGCAAAATGTTAAACAAAAATAGATACGTTGCTTGCTATTCCATTTCTTCCACAAGAACATTCACTGGATTTTGACTGCTTTCTGTTTTCTGGTTATTTTCTCACAAATTCAAAGGATATTTTTCCTTCATTGACCAAACTAAGGGATTATGTAAGAAATGGGCCAAGATTGTCACTGAGATGCCCTGTGGTCTTCAGGTTGAACTGCCAGAGACCAAAGCTTGGCTAAGTTGTCTGTCCCAGGCTCATGAGGATCTGATATACATGGGTAGACTCTCTGCAGCCACCCCTGTACTCGGACAGTGGAGCAGCTGGTCATGCAGTAGCCTAGGTATGGGCCTAAGTTATTGTTCAAGACTAGCCTTCTGGTTTGCCCTGCTTACTCTACTACCCATCCAGACTGGGACAGCACGTGTGTCTTCTAGTCTCAGCACCACGCACCATGTCCACCATTTTCACAATAAGCATGGCACCGTCCCTATTGCCATCAACAGGATGCCTTTTCTTACCAGAGGGGGCCATGGTAAGACATTTCCCTCCAATATTCTCAACTTGCTGTTTTCTGAGTTAGATTTGAGCATGCTTCTGTTTCTGAGATATATGCGTTATTTTAGAGGTAGAAATGGTTTACCGATATCTCTCTGTGCCACTATCGGTGGATCTCTTGTGACATAAAGTGGGATAATGGATCCTTCAGTAACTCCAGATTTGCTGCAGCCCCTGTGCATCATTAAACCCTTTTATCTAGCCTTCAGTATCAGTAGTGGTTGCCCTGTTCCCGTGTTGCTTTTGAAGAGGCTACATCATCTGTAGAGCTGTATTTGTTATTTTGCAAATGCACATCGCTTATCTTTAAAATAAAAAATGTCATGAGATTCCTGTTTATTTAAGGGGCTTAATGCACTCGCTGTAACTGAGACGGTTTTGTGTCAACGGTGATTGCTACAGTACACAATAATTAGTGGCGCGTCACTAGCGTAAAGTGATAATATGTACATAGTTAGGGTGAGCAATGAAATAGAGACGATCTCTTTGGTTTCCCTTGGGGACTTAACTTAAAATCTGCCTTGATAAGCTGTTTTGCATTGTGCAATTACAACTGAGGGTTATAAGTTATGTAATTATAAAAATATATAATTATAAAATATTGACCTATCCTCAATAATCTACATCAGATTGACCACGCTTCTTGAATTGGCTCCTTCAAAGAGCTGACACAACAAAGTTATTGCTCCCTTGTATTTGACACTTTTATATCCTATAAAAAGAAGCCCGATAGATTCGTAGTGTCTTTTCCACCGCAGCAGTTTTGTCAGTTGCAAAAGGGCTAAAAATGTGATGAATTCTGAACCAGACTTTTACAGGCACGGCACAGCCTGTGATCAAACAAGCCTATAAAAAAAACACTTCAAAGAACTAGAAGATACATTTTCAATTACCTCTATTGTAGATGCTGTACTGTAGGTTGTTCTGAAGTAGGTGCTTCAGAGCAAGAAATTAAATTTACTGCAACATAAATGATACAGACAGTACTTACATTTTGCAAGTCAAGTCCACAGTGCCATAATGCAATGTGTAAAATGCATATGCAGACTAGTTAACATTGATTCGCATCATGCTATGTAACCGTTATTACAGAAATATAAACCATTTAGATAATAAATCAAACTTTGAATTCAAAAGCAGAAAAATGATGTCAACTAAACTATCATTTTTGGACACTTGCTTTATGCATGACTGTGTGTGTGTGTGTGTGTGTGTGTGTGTGTGTGTGTGTGTGTGTGTGTGTGTGTGTGTGTGTGTGTGTGTGTGTGTGTGTTTCAAAGCCAGCCAAAGACTTCTGGAGGCCCCTGGGCTACAGTTATTTATAGGCCACCTACCCTGCTGCAATGCCTCACACTCCTCATCCTAAACACAGGTTATTGCATATATTATTACACTATTCTGGTAACAGGATATGGTGAGGACAGCCTGTTTAAAATAATTAACACAAAATGATCTGAGTGTGTCCATGAAGAGTCATCCAGGTCACAGAACAGCAGGAAGTATGTGAAATAGCAGGATCAGTAGACATATATAAGATGTAAAAGAATGGCAAGTCGTTCGAGCTGCAATATTTAGGAAAGTAGTTGTGGAAGTAACCAAAATGCCAACCACTCAAGGCTTCTTCATTGTGTAGATTTGATCATTTCCTCTGTTTTATATCAGTGTAAACATAATCTCGTTGGGTTTGGGACTAATATTAAGACCAGACAAGCTATTTGAAGACATCATATTGAATTCTGGGGAATTGAAATGGGCATTAAATAGATTAAACAATGAAGAAATTCAGATCATAATCAGCAGGTTAATCAATCTTTTTTTTTTTTTGCTGTAGCCCTATATTTTATTCAAGAAATTGCAATGCAAATGTATATATTTAATAATTACTGATGCACCTTTAAAAAGTATTGTACTTAATAACTCCAAGTACAATACACTTGGCTCAGTGGCTATTGGTGCATGAGAATATAGCAAAATCTACTAGTTGTAGTGTGTTGCTTCTATGACATATAACAACTATACTTCATGTAAAAAATAATAATGACTTCATAATATTTCTGAAAATCATCTGTATTCAGATAAAAAAGGACCCCAGTTAGCATTCCAGCTTCTTGAGACGTCGATTGTAGGTCTATTTTGACATGTTGATGAAAGAATTGCTACCGTAGCAACACACATCAAGATAATTCAAATACACTTTTCTACACTTTCTGTTTGCCCTGAACTGTCCATTTAATAAACTCTTCATCCGAGGTCACCCTAATCACACAAATCTGCAGCATGTTTTCAGTTCATTTTTGTCTACACAGTTTGGGCATTGTATCTGGGTTGTTATGAATAAGAAATGGTGTTTCTATCTGCCAAACAAAATACCCTACAAGAGTGAACCAGTTATTAAAATGACTTTATTAAGAATGTTAACAATTAAGTATTTCTCATATCAGGGGAAGCCAAATCCCAACTTGAGACATGTTATGTAACTAACGTGCTTACTGTCTTCCTCAGATCATTTTCCAACCCTGCAGTGCCAAGATAATTCAGAGTTTTTAAAAAATTTGTGTAACCATCCTCTACTTGTGGGCATGCTTCATAAATGTAATGTTTCAAAGCAATGTTTTTTTTTTTACCTAACCCCTTAATCACTACACTGCAAGAGAGCTAGCCAATATGCTGACCCTCGGTGCCAAAGACCTTGTATGCTCTCAACTGGAATGCAGGAAATATTTCTCTGTAACTGACCCCTCATCACACCTGCATGTTCAACACACTCAGTGAAAATCTGCTGCACTTCATTCTCCAGGGCCCCCATGTTGGTGTTACAACCGTCTGGCTGGCTGACGCAAGGCAAAATCAGCTAATACTTCCATAGAGATTTTTCAAGCGGAGGAACGTAATCAGTGAGCTTCTTTCAGTGATGATATTTTTTTTCAATTCAATATTCATTTAACAGAAATAATGTTATCCCTAAATCATCCTTAGATCATTGCTTTAAGTGTGAAAAGAAATGTGTGTCCAGTGTCTCACAATTCCCTCTCGGTCACATATTACATTAAATTAGTGAGGCAGGCCTTCATGCACACACATACACTTACACATACAAGTACAGTCATGCATACGCACACACAAGCAATACAAATAACCTGAACAAAAATTCTCTCCCACTGCTTGTATGTATGTTCAGATGCTGCTTGGGAATTTAACAGCCGATATATTATCCTCACCTCCGTTGCTGTTCTGTAACCGAATACATGTGTTGATTGCACTTGTCATTTTTAGTTTTTGCCAACACGTTGAGGGTGAAAAAGGTTGACAAGGCAAAGAACGGCATGCATGTGAAGGAGCAGCAATCATAAAGCAAGGTCACCACTGCTGTGCTCCAGATCTGCAGCAAAGCAGAACAAACAGGAGAATGTGAACTGAAGAGAAGAAAGCGTTTACTGTAATAGATCAAAGATAAACCGACACACAAGAGAAATGCAAGAGCTGATCCTTTACTCAAGTAAAAGTATCATTACCACACTGATAGTACTTCAATAAGAAACACTACTTCAGTAAAACTACAGAAGATTCAGAATTGTAAGAGACTTGCATTGTCTTTTCAATCGGCCCATATGGAACATTTCAACAAGCATGCACACTTCGAAGCAATATTCCAATGAACAGTAAAGTACAGACTTGAGGTTTATTGCATGAAGAAAACATGGACACCAGCACAGAAAGGACATTGATGGTGGTCTATTTAAAGAATCGGGTTTTCAAGTCATCTTTTTTTCAGTATGTACGTCGAGAGTAACCCTACTGTTCCATTATACTTTATTGTAAGCCCCTGCTTTCATGTCTATATATATATATATATATTGGCTCTATTATTTTGAGGGAAGAAAGGTAGTCTAATTGTTCCCCATTTTATGAAAATGTATCAAAGCACTAGGTAGTAAGTGGTTATTGTTTCTTTTATGTAAAATTGCATTCATTTCACCAGATACTTTCATTAAGTGGGGCTGCAACAGAGAACCTTCTGCTAAGATTATAACAATCTATATTTCATCAAGTGTTGTGGGATCCCATCACGTGGTGAAAATGTTTCTGTCTGATTACAGAAGAGAGCCAAGAGCAGAATGTAAATGGATCATAAACATTACAGCAGAAGTGCTCCGTCAACAACGACTGTACCTGCTGCACCATTATTTTTAGGAAACCACATAACGATTGTGAAGACATGATTTAGGTCTGAGGATTGTGCAGTATGGTCGCTTGTATTTAAGGGTATTGAGGTTTTCAAGAAAATCCTTGTCAGGATGCAAAAAAGCATCATCCTTATTCTCGTAAATATTAAAATTAATTTCATGAAGATTTCAGTCTAAGTTTATCTGGCGACACCCGTGTTACCATGATAATGATACATTAACACGACAGCAAAGTATCGAAAGTATTGAAGGACAAAGGGTGTTTCTGTTTACAGACCAGTCAACATACTCACATTGTTTCATTTTCTAGATGCATTTTTGATTTGATGATAAAAAGAATTCACCATCTTAGCACTGTACTCCTATAACAGAGAAACATGATGGTTTTCATGATGGTTTTCCGTGCATTCATCTTCCTTTTCAAAACCTGGCGCCTGCATTACTCACAACGCAACTCGATCACCAACAATTGGTCAGGGATTAGGTGTGTTGTTCTAGTAGCTGCTAATGTAGCCGCGAACCGTTAGCGTCAAGCAGTAATGAGCAGGCTACACATGTACTCTCACTTATAAGTCGACAACCCTCTTTTTTCCTTTTCAAATGTGTTGTCTTAAGCCCCAACTAACATTTACTTTATCAAATTTACCAAAGCTCCCTCAGGAGCCACAAAGGCCATTATAAAACGTGCTGTACATGTATGGTAAGACTTTCCAAGACCTGGAAACAGACCTTGAAATGCAACATCTTTGGAGTTCCCATTTAATACAGCTCTAGCACTAAGGGAGTGGTAAATGTTTAGGCTGATATCAATGAGAGAAAATGACGCTGGATTACAGAGTGCAATTATAATCACACAATATAAAATACAATCCTGAATATTTTCAAAAAGAGGGTTTGATTTGATGAAAATCTTTAAAATATATTTAAATGTACTTTTAATGTTTGGCATTTCGTAAGATATATTCGCAGGTATTGAATATTAAAGATCCATAACTATTTTCATTTGTGTATAATACCCTGAAACTAAGAATAGTTGTGTTTTTTATGGAGACCATAATATCCGTTTATATTTTCATTCAAGTCTGTCTTGTTGCACCACAATGTTTCTACAGTAGCTCAGATGATTCACGTTCCCGTTAGCTCAGATGATTCATTGTTTTAAAAAATTGACATAAATCTGAGGAGCTGCAGTGAGTTTTCTGGCCATAAAAGCTGTGTGGGTGCATTTAAGCTAAATGTCGCTGTCACTGTTGCAAAAAGAGAAGCATGAATCCTGTATTTCAGTATTGCATTTGAGTTCAATTTCACCATGACCCAAATCATCTGAAGGTTGAGTGGGAAAAGGCCTGAACATTATTATTGAAGAAGAGGGTCGTTTGATGCGCTCCGAGCTGCAGACGTTCAATTTGAGAACTGACTGGATACATCTTGCTGATCGGAGCAGAGCCAGTCAGGCACAATGCAGTAGACATCTGCATCTGTGGTTATTTAGGATTCACACGTTTTTCAGGGTGGCTTTTAATTGATCAAATTCAATTGATTTGAGTCCTAAACTCTGTGTTTGCTGTAGCTTGAGCATGATATTTTAACTTGAAGACCGTATATCCTTTCTGTCGGGCGTTAGACTGCACCATTCATTTTCATAATTTAACTGAGCTGTATTTAATAGACCATCGAAGAAGTGGGCCTCAGCGGCCATAAGTCAGACGACAAATTCAAACTTAATATCTCTCCATAACTCTCCATTGCGGCAAAACTGCTCACAATTTAGATTTTTATGTGAGTTCATGTTCTTAATCCATCAGTTTTGTTTTCTCAATCATGTGCCTTTGTTGGACTGTCTTTGTCTAATGCCTCCACAGCATACACACACATACAACACCTTCGTCATGTTGCCCTACGGAGGCCATGTTGCAGAAATGTTGTTGACTGTGAAAAGCCTTGTCCATAAACAACCATAATGCTACACACTGTTCCTTTAAGTAGAAGTAGTAATACTACAGTGTAAAATACTCTGATACAAGCAAAGCATTCCTGCATTCAAAGTATTACTTCAGTAAAAGTGCAAAAGTATTAGCATCAACATATACTTAACCAAAGGTCAAAGTTATGTATCATAATAGAGTATGATACATTATATTAATGTATTATAATTATTGATTAATGTATGTGTTTATAACTTTAATGTTGCAGCTTGTAATGGAGGAGTTCAATTTAATTACTTTGTTGGGTATTTCAATATAATATAATACATCAGAATTGTGTGGTTGATTATATTTGTTTTAATAATCTGAATCTGCAATCTAATTGTTGTGTAAAGTAGAAGTATAAAGTAATACATAATATAAAGTAGCATATAATTTAAATGATAAACTATAAATACTTCAAAATTGCAGCCTACTTAACAATTGTTTATTCCACTGCTTTATGTTATGATGTTGCAGCTGATACTAGTTGCCATTTGTGTGAGTCATGATTATTTTTTTAGCCTCTCAAAGTCATAATCATTAATATTATAAGAGCTAATACTCTCTTCTCACTGATGCCACAGGCATTGTCTGATTCTCTCGGACAAGAAGCTCAAGGGGCGTGTTAAGGCTTTTCACATCTAAATTATTACCAGCGTCTCAGTGTATTTTGCAAGTCCTACTAGCATGTTTCCTCGTCTCTTGCGTATTCAGCTGGCTAAGAGCACAAATGAAAAGGACAGGATGTTTGAGTGGGTAGTATGCATCTTGGCACAAACAAATAATCCATACTGCTACATTTGTGGTGTAGAGCTCTTTTATGACACGACAGCCAATCATGGTTGCTTTATAGTAATCTCTAAACTGCATTTACACCATCACAATGCCTGTAAAAAGCAGATGGATTATATGGCATATGATTCTATTGACTTATGCAATGTATTGCACCAACGAAATGGCTTTTAATATGCTAACAATTTATGTTTTGCCTTGAGCTTGCTCTCGCACCACCTATATAATATCTATGAATGATATGCGAGGCGCCACGGGAAATAACATTGTGTACAGTATAATTAATTATCAGGATTCCCAACTAATGATGATGTGATTTACAGCACACATGCAGTCGGAAACTCAAAAGGAGCCCTATTATGCGAGCACAGAGGCATTGTTTGGCCATGAGAGACGAGCAGAGCGCTCCCGTGAGATAGTCGGCAGAAAGAGATTGGAGCTGCTTCAAGGGAGAGAAGTGTGATGTTTATAGTACAATCTTAACAAGACATATTTACTGCCTGCTGTATTTGATGCAGTTCTGCCAATGAGAGAAGAGACAAGATAGCAGGAGTCAGAAGAGGGAGGCAGAAAGTAATGAAATGCTTTAACGTCATGACTAATGCAGGAGTTTCTGCTGTCTATAGACGGACGCTTCCTGCAGGTGCATTTGTATTCCATAACTCATGATGCCAATTACAAGGGTGCGTGTTTCCTCCTATTCACCCGCTGACTTTGTCTTTGCTCATGTTCCCACAGCACTGCACAAAACACCCCAGTTCCCATGTTCATTAGCTGTTTGTCACAGGCTGTTTGTCACAGGCTGTTTGTCACAGGCTTTTTCCTTAGTCAAGGGAAAACCTTTTTCTATACATTGGAACAAATCATTTTCTGAGTTACCAACAGGTTACAATAAAGAATGCACACAATTCTTAGTTCATGTGAAAAACACATGGAGCTTATTTATTTTTATTTTTGCCACGTTCATGTTATATCAGAGTTACTGTAATGTCCGACTTGTCTGACAGATACTTTCTGAAAGCTCCAATATATCTGACTTGATACTTAGAAACACAGAAGTCCCTGAAAATCAATCGAAAATGAACGCCTCATGTTCGCCACCGTCAATGTAATTAAATAAACCCAAATGTAATAATCATATCAAATAGATGGTTTTCACATGAGATGTCTTACATTTCACACGTGCCATATCTGAACATTGTGTCTAATTTGGTCACATGTAAATTGGTTGAATACTTTTAACACCATTTCACATTAAATTCATGTGTGCTGTTCTTTGTAAGCTGCTTGTCAACGTTAATCAAAATGATCCCGTTTTTCTAATAGTTCCATTTTTAATCACCGCATTGCCGAATGTGAGGTGTGTAATGATGTATCAACGCCGGGTTTGAAGCAACTGAAATTGGGTACAAAAGGTTCACAAGATTTGAGTCTCCTGAGTATCCTTTAAATTGGTGTTAAAGGCTATATTGCAGTGAAATTTAAAATGAGACCTAATGTGAAATTGGGTTTCAGAAAAAGGTGATTGACCACATCATTACTGCCTTTTTGTTTGCTTTCACAAGAACAAACAAAGGTAGAACTCTTGAAGGGTGTCTGGTACGATTGAATGCAATATTCAGATTGCTGTTGTTGTTGAGAGTTTGCGGTGCAGTGCCATTTTGCAGCTACAACAAACATTATCAGCTCAAGTAATATTTGATGCAGGGCAGTTTGATTATATTGTTCATGGGCTCACATAATGCTAAGTTGTCTGTACTCTCTCAAACTGAAAGAACATTATTTAATTGAGCCAAAATGAGGGCAGACTAAGAGGCCAGATGCAGATAGCATCCACTGAAAGTAGGAAATCAATAAAACCACTTATTGAGACTCCTTGATGTAACTACCGCAATGTCACCGACTCACATTTGACTTCAAATCCCAGATATGAATTAAGAGAAGTGAGTAAGAAATAATTGTGTTTGAAACAAATGCTGCCCACTTAATTAAAGTCAAAGTCAGTAAGTGGAATAGTGTTCAATGTTAAGAAGGCATCCAGTCAGCAGTTAGATCCCGTCATTAAGAAGCCTTTGTGGTGAGGGCCCGTGATACTGAGCAGAGGAGTGCTCACGTCTGTGTACACGCTTGAAATTGAGTGGCAATTGAGAAGTGTTTTTCTGTGGTTCACTTAAGAGATTCAGTTGCTAAAAAAACAACTATTTTTTAAAAACAATGTTTGGGTTACAGGTCTTAAAACAAACCCTGAATAACATGTATTTGAGGTGTACTATTAAAGGTAATCATTGTTTCTTCTGTAACGTAATAACCACACATCCATTGCGCCGTAATGTATTCATGTCTCTCTCAGTCTGTCACACCTGCAGTCCAAACTACTCGAAAAAGAACATTGACACTGAGAAAGCCGACTTGGCATCGACTGTACAAAATGGATTATAGCTTTGATTTTTCTGCTCTCACACAAATGAAAGAATGTAGTTCATATTTAATGGGCAATCTGAGTTGACGCTTCGCATCGTAAAAAGTCTGATTTACAAGCTGATCAGCGAATGAATGGATTTTATCAGGGATCTCTGCAATAACAGCAGGACTTGTAAATGAAGGATTAACACCAACCTGCTTCATTCATCTCAAGGAGACAAACCTGATCGGAATCTGAACTTTAAAAGTTTTTGTCATGCTCCGGTCTGGCAACAACTTATTTAAGAGCCCACTCGAGTAGGTAAATTAAGTCAAACTGTTATCGATCCCATCTTGATGTCTGATCACTATGATTTCTCAGAGTGTGGTTGTAAATTGTACCTGGACTTGAATGACCACTCATGGATTTATTGAACAAGAAGAAATAAAAGCAAAAGGTCTCATTTAAGCTCCATGATGCAATCAAAAGTAGGTCAGCCAACAACTACGGTGAAGATGATTTTATTGAGCGCATAAATGTATCAGACATGACTCCAGTACTGTGTAATGCTGTTTATAAAGCATGGGTGCAGAGAGATTAAAAATATTTTTTTATGTGATAAAATACACAAAGAAACTCGGCCCGTCTTTGAAACAATTTGGTGACAGCAAAAAGCTCAAGACTAAATAAAATAATATCTGTGTCAGCATTAATAGTGAGCTTTCCTCTGATCAAACCAAGGTTGCAGATAAATGTAATTTTTTGTTCTTCTTTTTTCTTTTATTTTCTTCACTACTGTATGAGTAGTACTACTACTGTAGCTACCAGGCAATCTAGGGATGTGTGATGGAAAATCAAAGTTTCAATGTAATTTACAACTGTGGACTCATTTGACTTGTTTATGGTTCCACAGGATACTGTGTGAAAGATATTTAAAGATCTTCAGTGCTCTAAAGCAACTGGAATTGATAAAATAGTGGCCAGATTTAAATGCATACATCCTGTATATATTGATAATCAAATCATTAGGTGCAGATGAATAACTTGCAATAAAAGTAGACACTATAGCTTTGCTTAGATGCCATATAATCAGGTGGATCGATTTTTAATCATGTTTAAATCAATGATGTTTTAAAACTGTCACATCAATAATTAATAATTAATTTTCAGATTTTAGATTAAATTGGACAATAAAAGCTCACATTATTATATATTCCATGAAGCTGGATGTTGCATGATGCATCTGTATGTATCAACAACAACAACAACAACAACAACAACAACAATGAATAAACAGGTTCAAGACATGTAAACAAGTGTTGTGTCCTTAACGCATCAGGTTTGATAAAGAGACAAAGTCAAACAGATAACGAGACCAGCGGAATGATTACAATTGCAATAATTACAGTAAATGATACATTGTTCATGTTAGTAAATATTGAAAGTATTGGTGCTCCTTATGATGGATAATGTGAAATCAGAACACCCCACTTGTGCAAAACTGTAGATATAATCTATATGTGCCATCTTGGATTATGTGCGATGTTTGCAAAATTCTGTGAAATCATTCCAGTGCAAAACTATTTCTGGATTTCCACAGTGTCATAACCAGCCTCAGTATTTACAGTGAGAGCAATGATGAATCATGATAAAAGTGTTGTCATGTGTTTACATCTGTGAATGCAAAGCTTCATCATACTTCGTAAATGTGCCTACTTAACTGTGATTTAGGAGTAAAGCAGATCTCCTTAATACATTTTCCCTCCTTCCTTCCTGGTTTATCTCTGCCTACCTGCGTTATTTTGATAAATGAATGGGTGTCTTTGCAGTGGGGCGGGGCTTGGGCTCACTGTGGTGAGAGGAGGAATCTAAATCTCATCGCACAATAGGGATGATACTTTGACAAAAAATAATATACAACAAATAACTCTTTGTTTCTCTTTCTTTTTCTCCAGCTGGTACCACGTACATCTTTGGAAAAGGTGGCGCTCTCATCACTTTCACCTGGGCCCCCAATGAGCGACCGAGCACCCGAGCTGACCGGTTAGCCGTGGGCTTCAGCACTCAGCAGAAGGACGCCATCTTGGTGCGAGTGGAGAGCACCCATGGGCTCGGTGACTATCTTCAGCTGCACATAGTAAGTACTGGAAGTAGAGTTTGGAGCTATAAGCATAAATGTCAAAAACACTCGAACTCACACTTTAAATCACACTGCATTGATGGATAAAAGGATAACTGTTAAAGGAGATGCACAATAAAATATATTATTCATTTGATTTAAAGCAATAATATTCTTGTTGTGCACTTCTCTTTTCTGGTTTCCAGTCCGGAAATCAGCACAAAACATACATTTCCAAAATGTGGAGGTAAACATTGGAATGATAAACATGAAGCATTGTCAAAAACACAAAAACAACAACACAAAATCCTTAGATCTCCAGCAAATCAGGACAATGTGAAGTGGGCAGCGAACTGGAGCAGTGGAAACTAGTCCAGTCTGTCTGCAAACACAAGATAACAAACAGATCATTTCCTGCCATTGTCCACATGATGCCTGAGCAAATCACTGAGCAACATTAATGAGCAATAGGTTCCAGTGTTTGGCTGATGAATAACAATGGAAATCCCCAAAAAGAAAATACTTTACTTCAGTTTAGATATTTAGATAACTCTGTAGCAATATGGACCCCAACAACTGAATGTCATACACGCACAAAAAGGTATAAAGTATAAAAGTACTGCTGCTCCAATCTTGATTTAATGAAATTAAAAATAAATTAATATAAATAAACCTCTTGTGGTCTGTTTTTAAATTTAAAAAAAATTCTTGAACATGCAATATATTCTAATATAGGCGAGAATGTGAGACTGTGACTTATTTGTCACAGCTTGTCTGATTCTGATGGCATCCATTAATCAATGGAGTCCAAACATTAAGATAAGATAAGTAAAAACAAAATACGAGACACAATAGAGCATGAGTCAGTAGACCAAGAGATGTTTTTCTGGTGTTATACATGTGTCTTTATGCAGAGCCAATTGACTCAGCAGCAGCTGCTGCCAGCAACTGTGTCTTTTCCCAGAGGGAAATCAGCCTTTTTAGCATGTAGCCACAGGACAGATGTGCCAAGATGAAGACCAGAGGGGAGATCTGTCAAATGTCTGCGTGTGGTGTAATAATTAAAATCACACCTGTTGTCAAAGCACAGTTACATAGTTGTAACTGCCCAAAGAAAGCTTCATAAAATCACAAATGTAGATTAAAAAAACTAAAAGAAAAATGTAAAATGTAAAAGAAAAACTCGTAATCATTCCCCTCATTATTTTTACGAGTTGCTGTCGTTGTGAGGGTTCAGATTGTTATTCAAATGTGCAATGTGTAATTTTAATGAATCAAAGGTGACGCCACACTTGTCATTTATAGTCTTCCAGTCCAATCCAATACATATATTGATACTAACTTATATTCAGTTCCTTGTGGCCACCGTGTGGCCTTCAAAGGAGGGAAGCTAAGGTATTATGATATGGACAATAATATCCTAAAAGAAAATAGAAGCTGAGACATACTTCGTAACGAATTTAATGAAGTCTCAGAGTCTTTGGCGCTTGGACTCTACGTTGAGATTTGAAATTGAGGGCCGACTGCCCCGATCAGCAACGAGATAGATCCCCCCATGGAGTCCAGACCTGGTGCTGATGAGCTGATAGAATGATGAGTTTATGAAGCTGATGGATTCGTGAAGACTGGGCGGAGATGGGGAGGTGGAGGGGTGCGTAACAGCAGCATGAATGAACTGAAGGCAGAGAGACAGTCACATTTAAACGAGACAGCAGCAAGGTGATTGGCTAACCATGTCATCGTTTCCATGTGCTTATTGGATAGAGGGGATCAGCTGATCTGCGCAGCTGGTGTCATGATTGACAGTGCAGAACAATGACAGCAAGTAAACAATGAGTGAGCATGTGTGAGAAATGATTGGCAGACATATGAGGAATAAATGGCGGTCTTCCTGTCTGAACTTGCGATATAGCTCCATATTGCTTACTTTGACACCTTATTACTGCTCAGAGGACGGGAACGAAAGAGTTCAGAGGGTGTTGAGTTTGCCTTTGTTGGTTTCTCTAACTAAGCTTCATAAAATTGCATTGTCCTGTTTTGTAAATACCCAAGTTGTCATATATTTATGTATATTGTGTATTTTTTTAATGATTTTTTTCAGCATTTCTGCTTTTTATTTGATAGTGATAGCTTGAACAGAAACACGAAAGGCAGGGGAGAGAGAGAGGGGATGACATGCAGGAAAGGGCCCAGGCTGGAAGTGAAGGGTTGGATTAGTGAAGTGAACCTGGGCTGCAGCAGTATGTGTGTTCCCCAAGTAGAAGACAGAAAGATGCAGGAGGCTACACTGATCAAAATAACACTCGGAAAGTTGAAAATATGATTTGTATGTGCTTCATGGATTTGGAGCTTTAATATGAAGTGGCTTGGAAAAAAATTAACCTCTTACAATCTTCCTGGGATATCTAGCCTTCCATTCAAAACTACAATAATAGGAAAGAAATCACAGAGGAACGTCTTTAAACACGGTGAATCATGTTATAAATGGGTCAAAACTATTCCTTAACAAGTTACCCTTAAGTCATAATGAATGTGGGAGTCATAATAAATGTCGGTGCCTTGTAATGAAAAGAGATCTTTCGTTGTATTTAATAGATGCTCTATTTGATCATTAGAGCTATAAAACGGCAAATTAATCTACCTACTAGGAAGATCATTTTAAAAAGATTTTTACAGCTGCAAATCCCATTTGTTTGTCAGTGTTTATAGGTCTTCACTGAAACAGCAACAAGAATAAACATTGCATATTTGTATAGAAGATTGCTGTATTAAAATGGTCACATGATTAATTGAAACTATGAATTTGTGGATGGTTCATACCCGAGCTTCAAAGACCAACTACTCTGTACTAAAGAAACCAACGATATTCAACAGAGATACCATTAAGGTTTTTAAAGAGTCAGAGACAAAAACTGTTTCATTTAATTGTGCAAAATGTTGACAATTAGAAGATGCAATGTTACACAGCAGAGCTTCAAACTTCAGTGGAACAGTTGATGAAGTTTTTCAGTAAGCTGGTGAGGTCCACATTGATTATAGTAGGTTGGTTTTGTCATTTCCGCTTTATTAGAGAGTGAGAGAGACAGACAGAAAAGGCAGGGGGAGAGGATGCCATGCAGCAAAGGGCCCTGGGCTGTACTTGAACCCCGGCTGCGGTAAGGACTCAGCCTTAATGGTCCCCGATGTGCTGCCGGGTTTATTTTAGGAGAGTCCTTTCAAAGGCAGACCTCCACCTGCCGTATGTGCTCCACAGGCATATGGATTCCTCATTTCAAATTCATGATAGATAAGTTAGGTACAAGAATGCGTGCTGTGGTTATTATAACTATAAAGTAATATTCATTTTGTGATTGCAATCAGAGTTTTTCCCACAGCTGTAATACATTTTATATTAATAATAATAACTAGATATTTTCATATAGAACTAATTTCAGAGAAAATATGTGCCTTTGATCATTCGGGAAATGTGAAACGGAATTAGAAAACAGCTCACATTTTTGTGCATAGAGCAGTTTGAATTTTTTTTATTTTTATTAATCACAATCTGTCATTTCCATCCCGTAATCTGCTTTATAAAAAAAAAGAATAGTAGCTTGTTTCTTGATAAGGTTTAAAAAAGCACTCAACAATTGTTTTTTATTCACTCGGTTCATTTTATGTTGTGTTATGCTGAGTATGATCAGATAATATAAGATAAACCTTATTGCTCCACAAGGAAATTGGTCTTGGGCTCCAAGTCGCTGCATCATACAATACATGAACCCATAGAACATAGGTCATAGAAACACACACGCATAGCTTAAATATACAAGACGACAATAGTTAAGAATAATAAAACCAGGTGTGATAAACACAGATAACAAATGAAGAGGTACTTTATCATATGTGATGAGGAATTCCCAACACTATCAATGCAACCTCCCACCTGCTTCTGAAGAAAATGCACCAGTAAAGAGTCATGTATCCAATAATAATAATAGTAAATGTATTCAATGCAGAGAAAGATAGTTGGCTGGTAACAAACTTAGACAGAACATTACGCTAAAATCTATCCACTCTATGCTCTGTTTAAGAATGCATCAGGTGGCAGTGCTGACGCGTCGTAGAAGAATTGTCAATGCCATGGTGCTTTTGAGTCTTCTTTTTCATCTCATCAAAATGTAATCCTTATAATAATGTATCCTTTGGATAATCAGTCTTTTCCTTCCAATATGAAAGAGGAGGCTGTAGCTGTGATGAGAATTAAGATCCCGCACTGAAAGTTAGATTGGAAACAGGATGTTCTCCAAGGAAATGCTTTCTCCATCAGAGCTGATGTCAAAGCAACTATGATTGCGTGGCTTTTCATGAGGATATGCCTGACTAGCTTTAAACCCAAACACATGGGCATTAAGAAAAAAGTGACTTGGAAAGGCCAAGCTTTTGTTTACTGGCGCTGGGCTGCAGCAGTGTTGCTTTGCCAGCTTTCAAAAGGTGCTTTGGGACTGTTTTGTAATCATGCAGGAAGACCGAGTAAGCAGAATCGAAGTAACTCTTTTGTTGAAGAGTGTTCTGGCCCTGGAGACGTAAATTGTTGTCCAGAGGACATGGGCTGAATTTGACCTGAAACTGCACTACCGTGTAGTTTCCTAACGAATAGTCATCGGTTTGCTTCTTGGGAAGCGTGATTAAAGCATAAACTAAGTAATGGGCAGACTATGAGTAAGCAAGGAACGCAAGAGAGATTTCTTACAGACAATTAAAGGTGTATAAATAATACGTATATAAAACAGGGTTTCTCAACATACATTTGTATAATATAATGTGACAGCTGGTTCCCACTAGCCCATAACATTGTGAGCAACTGTGAGTGGGTAGACATTTGTCATGAAGGGGTTTTAACTTCTTTTTGACTTGAATTTGATTATCCAGCTGTACTTCACGTGCCATAACTTAGTCACACATTGCCTCCTCCTGGGTTCGTAACAACGTTCTTGATCTCAAGTGATTGCAAAATACAGAAAGACAATCCAAAGAGCCATCAACCTGTTCCTGACCTTCAATATGATGGCTATGTTTGGAGACAGAGGTCCGCTATATGAATTAAGTTGAAAGTTGATTTCTTAAGCTTAAAATTATATTATTAATGGAACCTTAAAGGTGTATGAGGACAGTTCACACCTCAATACCAACTGTGTCGGAATAATTATTTCCAATACAAAAGGTTTCTAGAAGTATCAAACCTCTGAGACAGGTTTTATGTTCCACAATAGCAGCCACCATCAAGGCAAGAAAAGAAGTATTTCTATCGACATATTTTAATTTCTGGTCTTTCAGTCAGTAATACAATATTAAAACTAGGAGAGCATGTGAACAATCCCTGAAACCATTGTTCCTACTGGCACCCTCACATACTCATAGCATGTGAGGGTACCAGGTTGTGAGTGAATTCAAATATCTTGTGTATAGTGTGTTAATTAACTCTAACCTCTCCTTCAAGTCACATATTAAAAAATCTTTTGCTGATTTCCGATTCATTAGAAATCACATGTCTCCAGAGGCAACACAGATTTGACACACATGATTTTCACTCATATGGACAATGGTTAACAACAGGCAAAGTACGCTGAAACAACTCAAATCACTAAACAAACTACTACTCAGAGCGCTGGATAAAAAATCAAGGCACTTCAATTGCTGCCCAATTAAAAAAAAAAATATTATCAGATTTTACGTTTGGATGACCTGATAAAGAATGCAAACTTGTGCTTGGAATACAAACTTGTCCATGGCTTTGCTGCACCGCCACTTGTAGCCAAGAGGAGAATCTCTACTAACCGTGTCCCAAGAGGCTCTATAAGGAAAACTGACATGGTCAGCCTGGTAATTGTCTCCTCTCTTTTAGCTTTATATATATATTTATGTTTGTTTATTCATTTGCCTTGTCCCCTTCCCTCTCAAATACACTCAACTAAACTTAAATATGTGCTGTGGAAGTCGGTTCTGAAAATAGGGAATCCAAATGTAACTGTGGGAGATATTTATGTCTATAGGGCTAGTAAATATTGTGTACATCGTGTGCCATGCGGGACCAGCCGTGTGCAGGATTACATTTCAATAAAACACTATACCAGCCAATTTCACTGTTTGCTCCCCTTTCGTCTCTCTGGCTGAAGGTGTGAAATAGTGCAACCAGCTGCTGAAGGAGAGGTTTAACTAAAAACCTGCAGACTCTTGGCCCTTGATACTACCCAGCTGAATGAATGAGGGTAGCTACACAGCCTGAAGGTCACTTATTATTAGCATTGTGTAACAGTAATGCAGTTTTTACTTTTAACTATGTGCACAATATGCTATTGTGCATTTGAGGCATATTGTACAGGCACTCCATGACCACAATGAATTACAATGTGACTTGGTTTGTCCACCTTTACTGTTATACCTCACCTTCAGGCTGACAGAATGTGTTCTGTGTCACACTGTATTCTACTTTGTAGGATTGTTATGCTATTTATATTGTCATCATAGTTACAAAGGTTATTGCATTCCAACAGTTCATAGTCAGCAGAGTTATAGTGCAATGTTGTGCTCTTCAGTGTATTCCTGCAGATCTATTTGCTGTTTCTCACAATGTCTCCACACATTAGTACTTTAACCTTGTGTTGCATTTAGAGAGACCGCAAGGCAGCAAACCTACAAAGGCTAGAGAGGCCCAGAGAACCCACACAGTTTGTTTCCAATGTTTCTTATCAGTGCCACCCAATGGGGGGTTTGAGAAGCATCTTTGATCTTTGAGGGAGGTTGGCAGGAGCAGGGAGAGGCTGACAGGGAGTTGGTCGACCAAAAGGGAAGCAGAAGGATTCTGTCAAGAGGGATCCACATCAGGAAACCTGAGTCGCCTGCTGAGGGAGAGTGATGCTGAACCGTAAAGAAAGAACTCAACATAGTGTCCGTGTCACAAGAGATAGGCTTTTGCCCCTTAAACAAGGTTTCAGGCTCGACAAACCTGGAGTAGACGTAAACGTTATATTCAGCAGTAATATGATGTGAAATATTTGTTAAATGTGTCACCTTCCTTCCTTTGTTTTTTACCTGCAGGACCAAGGAAAAATTGGTGTCATCTTCAATGTTGGGACAGATGACATCACCATCGATGAGCCTGCTGTCATGGTAAATGACGGCAAGTACCATGTAGTGCGCTTCACACGCAGCGGTGGCAATGCCACTCTCCAGGTGGACAACCATCCAGTCATTGAGCGTTATCCTCCAGGTAATGGACTGATGGGACAAACTATGTGGTTGTATGAGACATACAGAGATGGCATGGAGCATTTGTATTAGTGAGAAAGGATTGCATGTCTGCCTATGAAACATAAATACTTAAATGAGCACTTGTGAAATCTACTGTTTGCCAAATATATATATATATATATATATATATATATATATATATATATATATATATATATACGTACACACACATTGATGGACATGTTATATTGCATACATTAATAAATGTGTCTCTAGCTGCCTTGTTAAGTATATCTAGCAATGAAGGAATGTCATCAGCCACTGTCCTTTTTGCAGCCAGTTGGGCAAACAGTTGACGAGAAGAAGATCCTAATGTACAGTAAATTTAAGCAACATTTTCCCTTTAAAATTGCCTTTCCATGAGTATATTAAGGATATGCTCACAGTAAGTGGCCCAAGCGGCATCTATTTACAACATCTGTAATACTTATGTGGTTCAAGTACTATATAAGTCTAAAGTAATATTCATCTATTTGTTGTTGATCCTCCAACGACTGGTCCAGGTCTAAAGAGACAGTTTTATATATGAATATGTTGCTATCAATTCAGCTGATAAATTCTTGTTGACATTCACAATGTTGTAGTGAAAGTGATTAAATCTCCTTTCATCACTGGGGAACACAAACAAGATGATCTTTCTATATGTTTGTTTCATATAAACAGATGGATTTGGCTGCATTTATACTGTATTCTTAAAGGGCTCAGCTCTATAATGACCAAGTCATATTAGTGTTATATATTTCAGTGTTGCGTCATGTTTGGTGTGGTGTTAACTGTCAGATGCTATTGATTAAAATATCAAGCATAGACATAAATATATTCATAAAAAGGAGGCTAAAAGTGTTATCTTGGTATATATTTTAGGTGTCATAAATATGGAATTATCAATGATATTGGTGCATTTTATTCTGGCCTACAGCTGTTGGAAAATTAGAATAAATTAAATGCATGGCATATAATATGCATACTATGTTGACTAGATCCGCAGAGGCTCAAAGGCAAACATACAAAATTGCAATGTATCCTGCACACACAGATTTACACTGTCCAAAAAGTTCAAAGCTCACCCACCATCATGCAATCATAACTAATATACAGATAGACCAACAAAAATAACACATACACATAATGTTTTCGCCGCCGTCTCTGCTTTATCCTGCTCTGAAAACATCCATCCATCCATTTTCAATACCGCTTATCCTCATTAGGGTCGTGGGGGCGCTGGAGCCTATCCCAGCTGACATAGGGCGAAGGCAGGGGACACCCTGGACAGGCCGCCAGTCCATCGAGGGCACATGTAGGGACATACAACCATTCACTCTCACATTCACACCTATGGGCAATTTAGAGATCAATTAACCTGCAGCATGTCTTTGGACTGTGGGAGGAAGCCGGAGAGCCCGGAGAGAACCCACGCTGCCACGGGGAGAACATGCAAACTCCACACAGAAGGACCGCTCCGACCGGGAATTGAACCCGCGGCCCTGTTGCTGTGAGGCGACAGTGCTAGCCACTACACCACCGTGCAGCCCGCTCTGAAAACAATCAATCAATTAACCTTATTTAGAACAGGTGCACCAGCTGGCATAGCGGGAGGAAACCAAGTCCCAATAAATGCTTGCATTATTGAAAAGCTTCACTATATTAAATCGTAATTGCTATAAAAGCATAGCACAGTAGATGACAGTGCATGGCTATGCACTGTCATCTGCTTTTCCATGTTGCGTTGTAATCCAAACTGTTATTTATATTCATATTCGTTTTCATGTGCATTCATAAGATGTTTTTTTGTAACTCTTTTTGAAACAAGGCACAATATTGATAATACTAATAATAATAATCAGACAATATATATAAAAATACAATAAAATACATACCATCACATAAGCAGTAATTTATAAATAGTGTCAACAAGAATTTACCAGTAAAGTCAGAAGCTTGTGGCTGATGTTCGACAGAACCTCTTCAGTGCTAGATCAGTACAAGACTTAATGAAATGTATTTATGAAAATAATATTAACTTGGCAATTCATACTGTTAAAGTGTGTATAATTCCTGTAGTAGTTTTTTCATTTGATTAATTACTCGTCAGTGTTTGCATGTGTTAAATGGAGAGCCAAAGTCTTGTCTCATTTGAGAGCAGCTTCTGTCCTTTCAGCCTGGATTCCACAATGTAGTTTTGCATAAAACTAATTTAACTGAGGTATTGGTGTTAAAGCAGAATGTGTATCCACTACTGGACTAATCGTCTGGCAATCTTGTAAGAAGACTATCTTTTTTAGAATTCAATAACTTCGGCTCTCATGAGTTTTTAAATTTAGACATGCTGTCAATATCTCATTGGAACTGCACTCAAAATATCTTTTATATCACGCAGTATATTATAAAATATATTGTGGAACAGAAGTGGGGAAAGACTTTGGAGTTCTCTAATGACTCCTCTCAAAGGCTAATATCTGTTTCTGCTGTCTCAATGTAATAACTGTTTCCTGTCTTTGTTGAAGTGGCCAATTTTCTTAATGCTTTCTTGTGTTTACCTGAATTAACCTCTTTTTTTACAGTACATAAAATAAGTTAATTTTGACTGTAACTGATTTAAGATTATGCTTTGCTTAAAAATTGCGCTAAATAACTCTAACTAGTGTAGCACATTATAAATAGCCTAAACATGACTCTAATTAGTAATAACGCTGTTACTCATAACTAGATAACACTAAGTGAAGCACAAGTTTCTTTTAACTCATAGCTGGGTTAAATTGATAACTTGTTAAACCTGCTAGCCATTATAATGTTTCTAACCATGTGATCTTTCAGCTTGCAGACTTTAACCTTTAATCTGTCTCTCCAAATTCTTTGAAGGACACTATGATAATGAGCGACTGGCTATTGCCAGACAAAGAATCCCATACAGACTTGGTCGGGTAGTTGACGAGTGGCTACTCGATAAAGGTAAAAATTAATTGATTAATTAATTAATCCTTGAAATAACTACTAAATAACCTTTCCCCTTGAGGAGGTGCAGTGCCAGAAGACAAGGTTGACAAGGATCAGGTTACCCAGTTATATACATCCGTTTCAATTTGACTTTTTATTGGCTATGAGTTCTGATGAACACAACATAGCTTTAAGGGAAGATAATTGTCAAAGCGAAGGGGTATATCATACTTGCCTTTTATTCTTTGTCATCCTTACACCTTGTGGAAAAGCTGCACCTTAACAAAGATTTTAAACCAATAACTAAAAACACATAACCCCTGTCTAACCCTTTATCGTCTCTCTTAACCAATGTGTGTAATTACATCCTGTGGGTAATTATTCTGCATAAAAATCATTTAAATGCTGTGCAACATTTACATTAACTCCAGTCAAACTATATATCAGAAGAATCTCCTTATTCCTAAACTGAGTATTTTAAAACACAACTCCTAGATATGATCAGACCAAATTATATGTATTTCCCTTTCTTGTTCCCTGCAACCTTGTATTGCCTTTTTTTTTTATAACGTTTTTTTTTGCTGCAACAAAACAGCCCTGACAGGCTGTTAAAGTAGATCACTGTTTGCAGCCAATAACTTTGCTAATAAGTATTCTCCAGAGATTGTCCCATTACTGCAGTCCTCCTCCTCTGATGTAACACTGCTTATCAGTGAGGCTGCTGACAGTGATGCTGTTAGAGATATCATTGCCCCGTTCAGGAGGTGAAACAATTGGACAAGGGGGCACACAATGGCTGATGAAGTCAGTGGAGGGGTGGGTGTTTAGCTTTTATTGTCATTAAGCTCTACACAGTCTGAAGTATAGTAAGACAGCCATTTTGAGAATTTGCCCGTCTCTTCAAAAAGCAGCCATAAGATTTGCATCCCTGCACCATCTGTTCTGGAGTTAAGAGATAAATAAATATCCTGGAAAAACATCTGCTCTTTTTTCCCTGCTGATGAATGAAGAAACAGTTGCCGGTCGGTCTCTGTTTTTTTCTTAAATTAATGTATTTATTTAAGTACTGGTACCAGGAAACGGCTTGCTAATTCTAAATGACTATTCAAACACTTAAATAGACACCTAAATATATAACCCTCCTCTGATGGTTTTAACCTGCATGTGTATAGATTAAATCCATAAACCTGCTGCTAACTAACCTCCCCCTTTTAAAGTTAACATCTAACTAAGTTTTAAATAAATTACTAAGTATCTACTAAGTAAACCCACCTGGTTCAAATGATGTTCTTGTGGAAGCTCTCCTGTATAACTTCTGTATGTCTGCTCCACCGTTCTTTCCCTTTTTCCCCCTCTTTCTTTCTCTTTTTCCACCTCCTGCTTTCTCTATGACTGATTTTAGGGAGACAGTTAACCATCTTTAACAGCCAGGCAGCCATTAAAATTGGTGGTCATGATAAAGATCGGCCCTTCCAGGGTCAGATTTCAGGGCTCTACTACAACGGTCTCCAGGTGCTCAAACTGGCAGCAGAAAATGATCCGAGCGTGCAGGTGGAGGGGAACCTGCGTCTTGTCGGGGACTCGCTCTCGGTGTTGACCACCGACACTACCTCCGCCACACCGCTGGCAGTGTCCGATATGTCGACTACAATCATGGAAACCACCACCACCATGGCTACCACCACCACCCGGAGGCAGCGATCACCCAGCTTGAGGGAGAGCATCTCAAAGGTCAGAGAGAGTATAAAGGAATATTTGAAGAGAGCTAGATGCTAATTTATGGACAGTTTCAGGTTAATTGGTCTATAACTTAGATAAGGGTTATGGTTAAAGTTTAGATTAAAGTGATTTTAATATGTTTCAATAACGGAAGGCAATTAACACACTATAGCAACAAATTAAGTAGGTTTATAGAGATAGGTGCTTTGTGTTGTTTAAAAAACAACTCTTTTATTGATGCACATATTTTAATATACTATTTTTGAGAACAGGTTTTCTATATTATTGCAAATTTACTTTAGAAAAAGGATCTTTAATTACTATCAAACGTGTGTTTTAAATGTTCATGGAATGATTGTGTGCATGTTCTAATCTTGCATAATGTGTTATTTATTTCCAAGTGTGCTAGAATAATAATAACATTCATGCTTCTATTATATTTTAGAACTAGCACAGCTATGCAAATAAGGCTTTTTGTTGAAATCATTTGAATTTTCCCGCATCCAGACTGATAAACACCAACCATCATTTCAAATGACTCGCTGTAATCCCAATATTGCAAACCTGCCAAATTTAAAGGATTTCAGCAGTTGTATTTGGAGTCCTGAGGTTTCAGAGAAAAATATCCTTGCCTCTCCTATAAAAAATGCAGATTGCATTTTTCATTACATTATCTTTAGTCCAGTTTCCCTAAAATGGCCTTCTCTGTATGTTCAATATATCCAACTAATTTATTTGTGAAGCATCTATTTCCCGCTCTGCTAAGGTATTCCAAGTCCACTGTGCACCCTAAAATGCAATTTAGACATATTTACATATTTAGTATATTCAAATTTGTTATTGCAAAATGTATATATATAAAAAAAATTCAAAAGCCAAACTGTATGAATTAAATGAAAACATGCACAACATTTTGTCTACTGAGAATATCCTTTCCATCAGCAGTATGTTGTTTGTAAACAAATAAAGTCAGCCACAGGGGTGAACGATAAAGAGCAGCTGCAGATGAGCACATTTTGGATTTGTAGTCTTACTAGTGTTGCTCCAAGCAAAAACACGAAAGTGGTAGAGTGCTGCATATTGCAGTTTTTCCTCAAATGGGACAGTCAGCCAGCAAAAAAAGACTGACCACAAATCTAGATGATGGGAATATGTTGACTGTGTGTTTGTCACAATTTCTCCATTTTCTTTTCAGCCGCAGAACTCGGATGATATTTTGGTAGCATCAGCCGAGTGTCCGAGTGATGATGAGGACCTTGAAGAGTGTGAACCGGGAACAGGTGGGTCAGACATGGCCAAAACAGATGGGAGTACGGCTTTCATCCACCCAGATTGTAGACAAAACACACTGACTTCAAGCAGCCACAGTTATTTAAAAATGTTAATTTTCTGTTTTATGTATGCTGTCATTTATTCAGCAGTTTTGTCAAACAGCCGTCATCATTTCGATAGTTGTAACACACTCAACTAGACCATATCTGTCAGAATCAGAATCAGAACCATTTATTGCCAAGTATGTTGGACATAAGGAATTTGTCTTGGTGGGTGGTGCATAACATTGGACAATAAGACAAATAATAAGACAATAAGACAAATAAGACAAATAATAAGACAATAAGACAAATAAACACAGTTCAAGAAAGTGTCAGGTGTGTCTGCAAAATACACAGCTGCAATGTTTGAATAAATACAACCCACAATTGCCCCCCATCTAGACCGCAAGTGTATCAGATGCGTTTCTTTACTACACACTTACTTTACACGTCTCACACAACCGATACGCTCTCATTTTAATCTGCAGCGGCTCCTTGTAGCTAAACTGCAGTTCACTCTGCTTCACGCTTCACGGTGACTGTTTTAAGCTTCTGTTATACTTTCAGCATCCGGTCGCACGGACATGAGCCGATGCAGAATCTTAGCGAGAAAAAGTTTAAATCTTTTTTTTTTACTCCGTGCTGGTTTCTCCTTTCGGCAAACGGATATTCTCCCAAACTGTTGGGTGCAATGTATCAAAAACTTCCTCTGCTACATGGTACCAGCGTATCTTCTGCCCATTCGCATCTGCATTGTGAGAGAATGTGAGATGTGTTCAGGCATGCGTATGTATACCAAGCCCAACTTGGGCCGTGCAGACCCTCTCACCCTCGCAGAGGAGTCGAGCATAAATCAAGCTTATGAGCGCATGCGCAGAATTCTGCCAGATAAAGAGTGGTTAGGAGCAGTCAATCAAAGTCAGTATGAAACAGTAAATAAAATATGTTATCAATAAAACGTTTTTTTTCAAAAGGTGTGAATTACTGCAACCACGAGAGGTCCTTGAGCATACAGTCATAAAGGAGAACAACAAATATTAAGCTGATGGGTACAGCAGTACGCAAGATTATCTGTGGACAGACACACAGATATGCACACTTGTGCTCGTACACACATGCTGGAATAAATGATCTCCTGGCTGTGATAACTAGCATCAGTTTATCCTGTATATCAGCTTTTAATGCATGTGTGTTTGTAACTCACCAAATTAGATGGAAGAACATGTTTGTGAAGTGTGCTGCAGTCATTAGGAGTGGAACTCAGCCGACAGTAGATCAGGCTTGTGACAGGAACAAGCTGTGCAACTTAGGAAGGAGTCTGCCTATTATGGGTGCCTCAATTATTAATATGACCTTATCAGAATTCTTTGTTGTTGACTGGCCTGCAAAGTGTGACTCAAATAATGATGCAAGAGAACCAAGTGGCCATAAAAAATTTAAATAAAACTCTGCAGACTGAAATATTCCTCCACAACCAGAAAACATTAATACCTATGAGTCAGATCAAAGTCAAATGTCAAAGTATTGTGTATACAGGTAAAACAATATATATATATATATATATATATATATATATATATATATATATATATACACATATTTGGTGTTTATTTGGTGAGAAATCTACCTCCAAATAGTTATTGATAAACAGGACACACTGTTTTCTTTCAACAAGCCTCAATATTAAACGTCTGATTCCTGCATAAAATAACCTGTCTGTGATTTCTCTTGTCACCCTTTAACCCCTGCCTACAGATGTGTTCACAGCAGCATGGCAAATTAATTTACTGTTCTTTTGCTTCTTATGTGCTCTGTTTATAAAATGCTCTTCATTCAGCTGCCGCCTTTCATGGGTCACCTTGTATGTCTGTGTCTAAATGTGAGCTCTTTAATGTTCTTGCTCTATTGTACTATTTTTCCATAATATTGGACACTCTAAATCTGCAGACCCACACATTGACTCCATATAAGAATTGAGAACTGCATACGTTGTTCAAGAATGGTGTTTTTTCATGTGCCAAATGTTGTAAATAATCTTGATTATAGAAGTCAGCGTAATATGTGTGATCACTATGAATAATATCACTGATAAGCCAGCTAATATTTGTTTAATTCCTCAGTAATATTCTATAAAATGATTAGATTGTGTCTCTTTTTTAATGAGCGCAACTTTGATGCCAAAATTAAAATTGTAATGCTATTCTAATTTAGGATCCCCTACCTTTTCTGTTTCCTTTCTAGGAGGTGAATTAGTGTTGCCTATTATAACAGTGGATTCCCTTGAGCCCCCATCCATCGCCACCCGTTACCCTGTCATCCCTCCTCCCCCAACCCTCCTATCCCCACTTGAAACCACCAAAGAGTCCTTGATACTCCCTCCTCACCCTTCCTGCCCCCCGGACCAGGAGGACTGTGGTGACCCTGTGGAGGTCTCAGCCTTTGGCTCTGGGGAAATGACGGAATCAGATGACGAAGACTTTTACAATAATAAATCCCCAATGGTCACTGACAGGACAGTCCTTCCTCCACCTCCCACCGCTGGTGAGGGTGGTGCCCAGAAACCCCGCCCCCTCCCTCCTTATGTTCCCACTACCAACCCTGACCAGCTCCACATCCCCGCAGGCAAAATGAACACCCGTGACCAGGTGCTTCTGCCCCCTGCACCTCCATCCTCCCGAAACACACCAGGACTAACTTACCCCCCCAATTTTCCCCATGTGCCCACAGCCAACCCCACAGCCTCTGATGAAAAGAGCCAACCCGGTGCCGTGGAGGTGATCAGAGAGTCCAGTAGCACCACGGGGATGGTGGTTGGTATTGTGGCTGCTGCTGCTCTCTGCATTCTTATCCTCCTCTATGCCATGTACAAGTACCGCAACCGGGACGAGGGCTCCTACCAGACAGACCAGGGCCACAATTTTGCCAACAATTCCACTGTAGAGGGCAACGGATCAGTGGTCAAAGACAAAAGCACAGCAACGGCCTCTGTGGCTAAGGCAATCACAAAGGGAAAAAAGAACAAAGACAAAGAATATTATGTCTGAGAAGAGAGAGTCAGAGAAGTGTGGACTGAGACAAGAGGATGAGAGAGGATGTTTTCTTTTCTCTCCCTGATTTTGTTGGGTCGACCATCAGAGGAATTTCACAGGCCACAAAAAACAACTGCACAAAGCAATGCTTGCTTTCAACAATTGCATTTTTCTCAAAAATTAAGGTTACCAAGCTCCTATTAGTGAAATATTCCTCATATAAAACACATGATCTGACTAATTATCTGTCTGCATTCACCAATTCTTTGTTAGTGTATCATTTGTTATGTCTTCAATGAGCTCGGCAGAGGCATACCCACGTTGGCTTTGTATATAGCATGGTACAGTGAAGGAAGTGCTGAGAACATCCGGACAGATTTGCCTAAATGTTTTCTTTGTACTTCTTTGTAATGCTCGATCTCAAGTCTCAATGTGCCCATTATGATATATGAAGCAGAACAGGCCAGTTATTGAATTGTTATGGTAGATGAGCAGAGAGCACCGCAGTCAGTCTGACTACACTCGAAATGAAAGCCCTTATATTTGGATAAGACATCATCTCTGCAGCCTCCATGTTAGGTTATGTAGTTTTAAAACTCCCCAGTCACTCTTCCTCTGTCCACAAGAGATGGTATTATGATGCTAGTGCAATATCATAAATGAAGCATGATATCTTGCTCTCCGGGACAAAAAGACAGAAATATTGAATCCCTCAATACACTCCGGGCAGTGAACCGTATAGTATGATGGATCAGAAACATTATTTATGTGAGATATCACAGTCAGTTTTCCCTGCCAGTATTCTAAGTAGGGATAATTGTGAACAAGTCAGTCTACACCAGTGAAGGTATTTCTCTGTAAACATTGCTTGTAAATGTACATATAGAGGTTAGCGGATTGAAAAAGCATTGTGTGCGCAGGGGAACAGGTGTGAAGAAAATGAACGTGCGAGATGCTCCCCCCCCCCCCCCTCCCTCACAATAGCGCAACAACATCAAAATTGCTGCTGCCCGAACTTCACAGGATTTGGGGGGGAACCTCATTTGGGGGTTTAACTTCATGGAGCAACCCGGTTGCCTCACCAGAGGCTGGTTCACTATCGATCTCCTCCTTTCTCAAAACTGTCATGGGATAATTCAAAAAGCACACAGAAAATGTGAACATATCTTTGAGACATAGATATTCCTTGTAAAGCAGCAAACATGTATTGTTTTTTTCTATGAGTTACTAAAAGACTATTCTATGAGATGAATAATTGAAGGTTTGTGAATCGTATTGATATTTCTCTGATATTTGGTGTATCTTGTTACCACTCCTCTTGACACGTTACATTTTAGATTGCCTTTTACTTAAATCCAGACAAAAAGCACACTTTCCTCGGATATCCGCAAATACCTTTTGTTTTTGCATTATTTACAGTTCAGATTATGCAGAGAAAACACAAGGATGGAAAAAACAAATGGTTTTTTTCTTGCATTGTGCATTTTTTATGTGCTGAATCTGTTACTCAATGGATCTGATAATATAAAGCCATTTTCTCTGTTGAATTAAGTCTACATTTACTTATTCATGCTCTGTGATTTCCTGTTGTTTTTTATGAAAGTGCCATTCAACATGAGCTGCTCAGCGTTCAGAAAATATTCCATTCCTCACTCATTGCTATTGTATAGTGTTCATGTGAAATGGATCTTAATATATGTACAGAACGTGGATAAAGATGAAAATACACTTGATTATATACTTTGTACACACCTGTGTTGTGTGTTGCTTTTTTTAGATTCACAAAGAAAATGCACTTTATTTGCCCTTTATTATTAAACACAGACAAAAATGAATTATAACGACAAGGGAATTCAGAGTGAACTGACATGAATCATGATTTCAGGTACAGTTATGGTATAAATAAGGGTATACAGCCACCATTTTCTAAAATTAATGTGATGTATTTATCTGTCTACTCGTGATTAAGCTTTGGGAGTTGTGAATCTATTAGGATAAAATAAACACAATGAATTATAAATGAAGCAATTTTATAGGGGTCACACTTTGCCAACAAGACAAGTTAAGATGTTTAACATGAAGAAAATACATGTTACATTACATTGCAGGGTACGATGTGTTTTATAAATGTGTCTTACACATCAGTTTCATCATCTACTCTCTCTCTCTCTATCTCATCCTCATTCGGGCGCTGCGTAGATCTGGTGTGTTAGTGATGCCTGAATGTCCAGTATTTATTATTAAATGAAATGTTTAACCTGCTGCTATCTAAATCAGTTCTCCATTTTAAGAAAAATATTTGACTGAGATTGATTTGGACACATGAAGCTTGAAATACCCGGAATATTAAACCATTTGAATCCCAGTTAGGGCCACTGATTGACAGCACAGTGTGAAAAGTTCAGATCATGGCCTTTGTTGAAAGTGACATAATTTGAATACATTTTCAACAGTGCTGTAGTTGTTGTAGTCTGCCAGGCAAAGAGAAAAAATGCTATCACATTAAATTATGGGCGGTGACGGAGCCCGTGTTGTGGGAGCTTGACCTATATTAGGGACTAGAAAGTCAGCATATATCGGCCTCTGTTGTATTGATTTTGTTCATTCTTTCTTTTCCATCGGTCTCTGCAGTTTACTAAAATGCCATGCTAAATTACTGGAGAACTCCTTTTATATAGAGCAAGTCTAGATACTGTAACTATATTGAACATCATTAGTCATAGAGTGACATACCATACCAATAATGACATTTACAAAAGCATTTTGTAACTTCAGTCTGTTCAGTCATGAATGCGTTTTTCATAATTGCTTTTTGCCCAGTAAATATTACACTATAATATGCAAATTAATTATTTACAGCAACAATTGTGTTATATGCACAATACACAAATCAAGGCAGAATATCTAATTATCCAAACGTATTACTGTAATTGAATTAGCCTTGTACTCTGGATTGCTGATTATTTTGAGTAAAAAAAAAATCAGCATTCTGCATAACATCCTCAACCATCTCTTGGATAAAAACAATAATCAGTATGCTTGTCAGCAGTAACATGTTTTGTGTTGTTTGACTACCCCCTGCTGAGCACTCAAGGAACTGTAAGATGGCGAAAAAGGTTAACTCGGAGGTCCACATCACTAAACACAAGAGTGATGTGATGCATAGGCTCTAGTTGCCCTCACTAAAGCAGCCATCATTTATTCTGCGAAAGCAGATGAGGTTTATCACTAAAGACAAGAATTTAGAGGGATTGTATTTCAAGCCAGCAGGGTCAGCTGTCCCATTAGCCTTTTTGTACTAAGATTGATGGGGAACAATCCTGTGGGCTAAGTGAGGTGTGGTGTCAGTGCAGGTCTAGTCTGATCTGTGCTGACATTGGGTATCAAGGAGAGTGGTTGCAGGACACGATACGCCACTACTGAGCAATGCTGAGCTGTAACAAGTCTAATTCAACAAAACAGCTGTGACGAGAAGCCCAGATGACAACCGGTATGTTGCATCCACTCTGACCAATACCTCTGTTCCCCTAACATTCAAGCCAGGTGTGAGTATTTGCCCTTTAGTTTTTCTGAGCTTATGTTTTGTGAAACACCGCTATTTGCAGAATATCATTTAGATTCAAGGTTGTTATATGAATTACATTGTTGGGTCTCAGCAAACAATGTGGCAGTGGTGGAACTAATTATCAAATTGCTATATTATTCCTTCCCTGTGTAAAATTGTCAACCCAAACGGAAGATGGGGCAAAGATGGTCAAGGTGCTGGGGGATTCCCAGTTTGTGTGAGGTCAATACGCTTCAGTTAAAGGGAAACACAAAACGCAAGAGACTGAAGCTGTTTGTATTAACACAATTTGACTTAATTATTGGGGTATTTTTCCCGTTTTTCTTGCAATTAAGTTAAATCAGTAATCATTGTTGCTGAACAATACCTCACACAGGTCAAGAGCATTGTCTTTATGTATTATGTTATTCAATCAATAACTTTACAGTCTCTGGTGTTATTTAAGTATCATTTCTATGAAAATATAAATTAAGCATATATCAACAAAATGACAATATGATTATGACAATTTGAGGGAGGAAAAAAAGCATAATATCATCCCCATGACGTCAGGGCATACGGCCAATCAGAGCCATGGGCATCTCTCTTTCTCTCTCTCTCACTTGATCGCTCTTTGTGCGTGCGTGCGTGCGTGCATGCGTGAACGCGTACGTCTGTGCGTGTGTGTCAACTAGTTGTTAGCTAGCCCTAGCTACCCAGTTAGCTAGCTTCTTGAAACATTTGAACATAGGCACCGTTTAATGCCAAGAAACGGCCGACATCCATCATGAGAGAAGATCTCCACTCCCGCTGCACGTCTGTCCACCTTCACGCCAAAGACGACGCGGGGCTT
The DNA here is from genome assembly GCF_009769545.1 of Cyclopterus lumpus. Lineage (NCBI taxonomy): Eukaryota > Metazoa > Chordata > Actinopteri > Perciformes > Cyclopteridae > Cyclopterus > Cyclopterus lumpus. The sequence goes on from NC_046979.1 coordinate 10,292,850, forward strand.
TCAGACTGCGACGATAAGTTAGCCAACGCCAACAAAAAGTAAGCTACGAGTTTTTGGACTCGCTCGTTAGCTTCCCGAGAAGGAGAGCTCTGATATTTTGCACGGACTGGATGCGGAAGGAGGATATGAGGCAGGCTGGACCACTAATGCTAATTGAAGCGTTGCTGCGAGCCATCATTGTAGAAAAAACACATTTCCCTGTGAGCACAATCAACGCTGTCGAGTAGTATGTAGCTACTGTTAGCTAGTGACGAGCGACTAACGCTCAGCCAGCGACCAACGGTCTCGCTAACTTGTTTGTGTCGGTTACGTTGAACGTCACCCGGCTAACAGGGACATCACCCTGGGCGAAGTGCTGCTATATCCGGCCTAGCATTACCCGGCAACTAGCTAGCGCCAAACAGTCTGGTGTTTCTCGTCTGTCAGTCGGTCTGCTGTCACAGTCGGTGCACTGCTGCTGTCAGCTGTGTGTGTGTTTGTATCCAAAGAGGTGACTGGAGGCGTTGGGTGTCGAGCAGGTCGTATTTTGCCGATAATACGTGCATGGAGAGGTTCGTAAGCTAGGCTAAGTTGTCTGCTAGCTTGCTAATGTCAATCAGGAAACTTGATCTAGCTGGTAGAGCATTGGCGTGGACATGAGAATAAAACAAATCTTTGTCATCCTGTTTTAATATGATGAGTATGACAACTAATGTTGTGTCATTTTGATTAAAAGATCAGATCTACTGACACACCCAACACTCATTAGATTTTATAGCTGTAACGTTAGCGTGTCTCAGTGTCGTTATAAGTCTTTCTCTCCTGTGCTTTTAGTCATCAGTTAAAAAATGGCTCAACTCTATCCCTGTGATTTAAAGGTAGTGTTGAATGATAAATCTCCACGTTTTCAGAGTTGACAAATATAGTCCCATTTATCTTGTGATCTTTTGCTAAATGAATTCAAGATCAGCTGGATATCAAGAGGAAACTATATAGTTTATTGATAATCATGTGGAAGTTAAGAAAGGGATGTTACTCAAAAGTAAAACAAACATTATCTCAACAACTGATATGTGCACTTGGGCAGCTGACAGATTTCTACTACATTTAAACGTATTTTGTGATTTACTGTGTTATTTAATGAATGGGTTATTGCAGAGCATTAATTTTGTCCCCCGACATATGCAATGTTTAAAATGTAGGCTACATATGAGAAACAAACCATCTGTGATCTTTCTTTCAGATGAACGTTTTTTCTTACATTCAGTGGGTTACTGTGCCAAAAAGTCACTCTCCTGATTACCCAACAAGGATTAGGCTTGAGAGTGGCAACCTCGGTGCAGGGAGAGAGCACATACTGGCACAAGAATATGCAAGGACTCTTGACCTCAACTGAAGTCGACATATCCAAGACACAAACTGTTGTCCTTGATGAAACAGTCTTGGTTAACCTGCCATCCCCAATGGAAGTGCCATCGTAGACTTACGATACTGTGGCTTGAACTGCTGCACAGTTCTTTGAGCTACAGCCTCGGAGGAAGCATTTCAGCTCTTAGTTGAACTTGAAGGTGGAGATGGGTTCCCAAGCTCTTCAGATATTGCGGCAGGGTGTGTGGGCTTCACTCACGGGAGGCTGGTATGTGGACCCACATCAGAGCACATTCTCCAACTGCTTCCACCTCTATCTTTGGATATTTCTCCTGGCCTTCCCCTTTCTGCTGTACATGGTAAGAATGTTTTCACAGCAGGTTGATTTCAAGTTTATCCAAAAACTGAAGTAGCCACTAAATTCAGGCAACCATTTTTACCTAATTTAGTTATCTAACAATGCAAACGGTATGAGAGACTACACAAACAATCCACATTTAGACCTGTTCCAATACTGTAACATTTGCATAATGAGGTGACATTAAAAGGTAATTTTAATCGTTTTGATATTGTTTTTATTACCATCAGGGCTGAATATTATCACAGCTCTTACACTGTGTTAATATTCAGCCCCCAACTTCATGATGAGATCTGGGTGGTAGCAGGACCTAGAAGTTCAGTAGGGCAACAACACAAGTAGTCAGACAACCGGACAGGTTCAAAACAATTCTGCAGTCATTCAAAGTGAAAGGGAATGCATCAAAATGTAAATTTTAAACATCCGTTGTAATGGTTAAACAGTGTTCATGCAAAACAGCAGTAAGTGAGTTAGGTCAACATTTGCTTCATAGGTCAGTATTTGTGTTTTTATACAATTTGGGAAAACTGGATTTGATTCAAATCGCCCTGAACATATGTGGATAGGAATGGTCAAATCATAAATAAGAACAGAATTAATTCATTCTTAACTAATTTAAAAACAGAAAAATGTAAGATAACCTTTTTAAATGAATAGTTTTAACGTTTGAATGTTCTAGATGTAGTTAATGTCTAATTTCTTCCCTCTGGTAATTTGATAGTACAGTTGTCTATAAGCTTCTTAGTGGGAATTGTCTTTCATTATTACATGTGGGGCGACTATGGGTCAGTGGTTAGCATGCCCGTCTTTCAATCAAGGGGTTGGCAGTTCAATCCCCGCCCTAGTCGATGTGTCCTTGAGCAAGACACTTAACCCTGCATTGCTCCCCGTAGCTGTGTCTACGGTGTATAATGTAAAGTGTCTTTGAGTATCTTGAAAATCACTATATAAATTAAATGGATTATTATTATTACATAGAACTGTGTCTTTTCTGTGATTTTACAGTTTGCCGTCCATTATTGAAAAATTCCTGGCACTCCTTAAAGTGAACTGCATTGTCTCATTTTTGTATTTGGTCTCAGTTTCTGTCTTCTTCACTCCCTCTCAGGCTCTCCCTCCTAGCTTGGTGGTTGCTGGCGTGTACTCTGCTGTGGTGGCAGTCTTTTTCACAGCCATTAAGGTGGTGAACTACCGGCTTCATACTATGTTTGACCTTGGGGAGATTGTAGAGAAGAAGCATGCCTCACTCACAGCCGAAGCCCCAAAGACAGAAGATGGAGATGAAGGTTCAGGTGTCCATGATGGGAATCAGCACAGGTAAGAAGATGCTTTCTGACAGATTTGGGATAACAGTCATGAAGTCTCAATGCTGTAACATGCTGATGCCTTTTACGTTTCCTTATGTGTGACTTCTTCACAGGGATAGTCATGTTGGTGTAGAGATGACTGTGTTTCGGAAGGTCAACTCAACACCTCCGGTGCGCTGTAGCTCCCAGCACTCTCTGTTTGGATTGAACCATGTGTCGGTGAGGATTACCATATTTTCTAGTTGTATGCCGTCGTCATTCTTTTCCCTCCATCAGTTCTACAATTATATTTGTTCGAAAATATGTGATGTTTAATGTCCCACATGCATATATGCCTCAAATAGTAATTTAGGGAGTTGCGCTGCCAATCTGCTGGGAAAAGGTTTTCATTATATCCAATTTTGTCTTTGATTGTTGATGCATATTAATATGAGTTAACTATTTAGATGCACACATTATTGTTGTCATGATACCAACAAAAAAAAAAATATATATATATAGTTACAATACCCGCCTTAAGTATTACACCAATACTTAAACAATACAACAGCAACAACCTGAAGCATCAGGGAAAGTAAAGGAAGAACAGATGACAGAACGTGGAATATAAGAGCACTTGTATTTGTATCGTGCATATGAGTGGAAGCTCACACATAGAAGTTAATACTCAGTAATATGGCTCTTATTATAACACTGTCATTATTAAAGCGTCTGTACTAATAAATGAGGGTATTTTATCATTTTTAAAGGCAGGGTATGACAATAATGACCAACACCAGCACTCAGTGTTCTTAATTTCTTATTGTTCTTGTTCAGGAGTTCTTGCCCCAACTGGAGGATACAGGAGGCACTAACGGTAATTCTATGTTTTCATACTGCGAACCAGAATGGCCAGTTTTATATTTTAAACAGTGGTATATACGCAATGTATAATCTTCAGTCTTACTATCTTTACACTATTCAATTTAGGAACCAGATCGATGTGAGTTTAGTCTCTTGTTAAATATGCACTATTTTTGAGTGACCTCTTACCTTTTACCTCAGATATCAAAGAGCTAATGCGGGAACAAGGACGCAATAATGTGATTGTTACATCAGCCCACCGGGAGATCCTACGCCAGAGGTCCCAGGACACCATTCGTAAGTCAGCTACTATTCTGTGACCATAAATAAGCATCATACACACTGAACACGTCTAATCCTGCCAGCATGGAAACGAGCCACACTCAGGAGACCAGGCTATGAGAATACCAATACTGGGACATTCCAGGATAGACATGGCTCTTAAACTGTATTATAGTGTATGCATCCACATTTAGAATAATAGAATAGACGCTCTGAGTATGTGTTAAAGCTTTCCAAAGTGCATTTGCATCTAATCTTTCAGCATTTGAAACTTATATTTACCTTTTTTACTGTACAGGGGCTCCCAGTGTGATTCACTCCTGCATTGCTGCTGCGCTGGGAGGAGACTTCCCAGGTCTTATGGGAGTATCTGGAATGTCAGCTGGATTTGGAGAACCTGGAGTCTGCTTGTCAATCCCCCCTTCACCCTCCAGTCAAGAAGATGGAGGCGAGAAGGAACAGTTGCAGGAATTGGAGGAGTTACCAGAACAACTGTCTCAACAGAGTCCTGAGGACAATGGGTTGGGGGCTTATTCTCCCCTGGGCCCCTCTGCTGAATCTGAGAGCCTGGGGGATACTCCCCTTAGCCCCCTTATAAAGAGTAGCTTAAGTGAGGAGCTAAGTGAAAATCTACTGGGTTTGGGCCTTGACCCTGTGGCGTTTGCACCTGGGACTGAGCACCCAGGCAGCCGCAGTGGGGTAGCACTAGCTGCCGGGTCCACGGACAGCTGTTTCAGTGCAGGTGGAGCCACCACAGACCGTGAGACTCTAAGCACAGTTAGCAGTTACCGAAGTGAAAAAACTGATTCTACTCAGCTGGAAAGTCCTTCATTCAGCCAGCCACGGCCTGTAGATGGACAGGTGTCTGCCTCAGCACCAGCAATAGGTTCTAACATGCCGAAGCCCTCAGAGGATCCAGGAGGTGAGGGTGGCAGTGATACTGACAACCTGTCGGACAGTGTGCTACTGCGCTCCCCTTCCAAAGACTTCTCCCTCAGCCAGGGGCTAGACAGGACACTTGTTGAAGGAGAGGATCTATCCCCTGTACCCTGTGATATTGCACAGCCCCGTCCTCTCCAGAACTCGTCCCCTTCAAGTAGTGGTCGCTCAGAGGTTTGTGATTTAGACAGAAATATCTCAGCTCCACCTCTACCCCCACCTCGGCAAGCCAATTCAGTGCCCTCAGGGCTGGCCCTGGGTCTCGTGTGTTCTGAGCCTGCTTTGCCCATATCCTCGACCCCCTTTTTACTGTCTGACCTGCCTGCCCTGCAAGCCCAGCAGGTTGTGCGCCCTAAAGACTTAAAGCTGCTGCGGGCCAGCGGCAGTAGTGTGGGGCACAGGCCAGGCCGAAGGAAAGCTCCACGACGGCGAGCTGGAGCAGGAAGCAGTAGTTTTGACTGTGGCTCTTACAGGCGTCACCACAATCATAGACAACACAGAGATTACATCCCAGTGCGCAGCCGACTGGGCGCCAAGGCCTACAGTGAAAGTTTGTTTGAGGATTCCAGCGACGATGACGATGGCAGTGACATGAGTGCCGGTTCTAGTCTTGGCTCTCAGCGCCGATACAGTTCAGATGATGACGACGATGATGATGATGACTCAAGTTCCTCTACCTCCTGCTACTCCCCGGACCTCACTAACACTGGCATTACATCTCCACTCCCCGCCGCTGCTCAACTGCCCACTCCAAGGGAAGGGGATTTACCTGAAACTGCTGGTCCCTCACATTCTCGTGCTGCTCAGCGCTCCTCTAGCACTGCTAGTGCCAAGACTCATGCTAGAGTGCTAAGTATGGATGAAGCAGGTGGAGGCCAGAGCAACACAGCGGCTTTGCCCTCTACTCGGCTTACAATGCCCTCCACTTCCACCCCTGCACCACGCACTCTCACCATCTCCAAGTCTGACCTGGAAGCCCGCACCATCCACACTGACGGCTTCCCTGGAACTCATCATCATCATCATCGGCTGGATTCTCTTGGAGGCTCTTGGACTGGCAACCAAATGGGCTGGAGGGCAGATGAGCTGGTTGAAGAGGGAGCTGTGGGAGGAGGTGAGCTGGTGTACCCTTATAATCACTGTCCACACTGTTTTAGTTCTACTTGTGCAGTGCCTGTTCACGTCATGGCTGTTCAGAGTGTTTGCCCATTCAGAAGAAGCCTATTGCTTGTCTATTGCCGCTTAAAGCGCCTTCGAGGGAGTGTGCCCTTTTTAAAGCGGCCAATATTGTTGACTATAAATTATTTATTTACCATAATAGAATATTATCTGATAATTAATGTTATCTACAAATTTGATAAATAATGTATTTCCCTTATTTTAGCAGTCTCTTGCCATACTATTAATAGCCAAAATAGGTTGACCATACACACGTGAGCTTGAAGTTGGTGGTCATTTTGTGGGTACAGCTGTCATCTAGAGCTTAGAGGGGCCTTTGTTTGCATGTTGCGATAACTCCATTTCAACAGTGTAAACACTTAACAAATCATGCAGCACTAACTGAACCACTTAGAAAATGTACCTCTAATTACTTGAGGAAATATAGCTTGTTCTTTTACACTACAGCTGACTATTACAATGAATGGGTCATTAAGCCATATTCTTGGACATGGACTCAGTAGGGGGTTGCCATGCCTGGATGAATGTAGAGGAAAATAATTTGATTACTAGTTGAGCTTTATTCAGTTTAATGCATACAATTGCACAATGTCTCTTCAATGAGGCATTCAGGATACTTGTCAATGTCTGCTTTGCATAGCTACTTTGTAAATGCAAATGTTACCATTGCAAAAGTAAAAATCCAGAAATGGCCAATTGTTAGATGTTAGTTTGTACCCCGTACACTGTAATTTAAACCGTTGCATTGATGTAACTGATAACCCCTCTCAAGCCATGGCTCCAGAGGATGGCGGCAAACACGACTCAGTAAGCACTGTTAAGAGGACCCAGGCCATCCGCAGGAGACACAATGCTGGGAGCAACCCTACACCTCCCCCATCCACTATGGGCTCCCCTCCCAGGTTAGTCAATTAACTTCTGCAGTAGTCAAAGCTATTGAGAAGTTTACAGTCAGGAAGTAAGAATTAGTCATCTTAATTCAATTTAGGGGAAATAGTTTTTGGGGATTTGCCATAAAATGTATATTCTCAGCAAGTTTTGGAGTAATGAATAATAAGATATTAATTAAAACTTCCACAGAGGGGACATGCCAACCTCAGCAAGGCTGATAGAGTTTAGGCATTGCTACAAATACATGTTCAGGCAAATGTTAGACATTGTTATTCAACTTGTGTTTTTGTTCCTGTAGCCTTCAGGACCTCCAGCGGGCTCGGACCTCCTCTCATTCACGGACCCGCACACTTCCCTCAGCCTTACAGTTCGCCTCCTCACTTCTACTGCCCCGCAGTGGCATCCATGAGGCCTCCACCTTCGACGACACATCAGAGGGGGCAGTGCACTATTTCTATGACGAGGGTGGTGAGTCATTAGCTTAACAGGAATAGTTAAACATTTTGGGGAATGTGTTTATTTGTTTTTTATGTTGCAAGTTTAAAGATTGATACCACCCTCATGTCTGTTCTTTTTAAGTATAACGCTACAGCAGGAAACTACAAAAGTCAAACTATTTTTTCTCTGTGACGGTTGTTGGTGTACGTGCAATGATAAAAATGATTAATATTTTACCAGGGATAGAAGAGTAACGTTTCCATTTTCAAGGGCGGGAGTTAGAGATTGCACCAAAAACAGTCCCAAAGCACAGAAAAGTAAACAGAATTCATAGAAATATGCTCACTAACTGCACAGGTCATGCCAGATCTACCTAAAGGTTATGCCAGATCTATCTAAAAAAAAAAAAAAAAATGGTTTAAACTTTTTGGTTTTCTATACGCCATCAATTCCTCCTCTTATCTTTTGTAGGTTGTTTTATTATGTGTGGAGTTAATACAATTAAGTAAAGTTGAAAAAGTGTGTGGGGGGGACCGATGTGTGCAGGTTATTCCCTGTTCAAAGTATTCCTTTTCTGTCTGTTGTTAAACAGGAGTGAAAAGGTCCTACACATTTGGACCTACTGGAGGTGGTTATGAGGACCCAGTTCAGTAAGTTATAGTTGTTTTCCTTTTTGCCAAGATTATCAGCGTTCATTTGCTATAAGAAAGTCATGACTAAAAACTTCAATTATTGCTGTAATATTTCACACTTGCAGAGAAAGGGAGAGACAATCCCAGTCCTCAAGCTTCACCTCCACCGAGGTCCAGGAAGGGGCACCAGTCCTGTCCATGCTGCAGCCAAGACCTGTGGTTTTACAGGGCATGCAGGTGCGCAGGGTGCCTCTGGAAATGCCTGAGGTTAGCAATGTTTGATGGTGCAAATTATTCCTCTGTAAATTAGTCAGGATTCGCTCCCTGAAAGGAAACTATCACAGGTTCTCCTTGTTGTCTCTTCTTCTGAATTAATCACACATTTCTTCCTTCATCTTTAGTTTGATCTGGATCACGAGTCTCTACAAGAGTCCCAGGAAAACACTCTGATGATTGAGGAGAAAGCCAAACCCAAACAGTACTATCGCTTCTGGGTGGTGCCTGGAAAGTGGCTGAGAGTTCGATATGATCGACTGGCTCTTCTGGCTTTATTGGACAGGTGCGCCCAAACGTTATGGGGGAGAGCAGAGAGACGATATGCTGTTTGGGCCCTTTTTATTCTTGATTACTAAGCAACTCTTAAGCTTATTTTAATCAGTAGTTAACTTGACCAAATACTGATTATAGTATTATAATAGTATTAAATATTGATTTTTCTGCTGTTACCAGGAACCGCCGTGTGGGAGAGAACGTGTTTGCTGTGGTTCTGGCCTGTTTGGTGGCCTTCCTGGGGTTCCTACTGCTGCTCCAGGACTTTTTCAGGGACATCTGGGTTTTCCAGTTCTGCCTGGTCATTGCCAGCTGCCAGTACTCTTTACTGAAGGTACCTTATCTCATCTTATTATTTATTTGATATATATATATATATATATATATATATATATATATATATATATATATATATATATATATATATATATATATATATATATATATATATATATGTGTTTTTTTAATGCTGTGTACAATACAATGCATGATACAACGTATCATGTGTGTGATGTCTCAACCTTTCACTCTTTCTTTTTCTTTAATGCATCTGTGAAACGTATGAAGCTTAATATCCCTGCCTCTTTATTTCAGAGTGTACAACCAGATGCAGCTTCTCCCATGCATGTGAGTCCTGGTTTCACCTTTTTACATGCGACCAACATACTTAAAGCACAAACTTAAACCCTTGTGGTGGTGGTGGTTGTTGTTGTTGTTGTGTGTAATCGTGATGCGTCTGTTGTCTGGTATTCAACAGGGCCATAACTGGATCATTGTGTACAGTCGACCAGTCTACTTCTGCTTGTGCTGTGTGATGATCTGGATCTTTGACCTATCTGGGCGCTCTGGCAGCCTGCAACCCTTCTCACTCTATGGTGTCACCTTCTTCTCTGCACATTTCCTGCTCTGTGTCAGGGATATGCTCATTGGTTAGTTTTTATACATTTTTACATTTGTATTGTACTTAGTGTCGAGGTCACCACACTTTGATAATGTCTATTTGATAATGGAGTGGTATTTTACCACAAGAATAGCCATGAATAGAAATAAATGTTGATTATATCACTGCTAAAACTTTCCACAAAGTGTAAAACCACAGAGACATCCCATGCATACGGCAGACAGAAAATGTTAGTTTCACAAAGTTGATAGATTAAGTTCTTTTGTGTGTATTTCCACCAGCTTCACTTTTTCTTTTAGCTTTTTAACCTTTTTCTTCTCCTTTTGTGTCCAGTGTTTGCCTTGTGTTTCCCGGTCATTTTCCTGTTTGGGTTGCTACCTCAGGTCAACACTTTTGTGATGTGTCTGCTGGAGCAGATTGACATGCACATTTTCGGTGGAACTGGTAAGAACATGTCAACACAGACGGGATGATGTGTAGAAGAGAGAGAGAGAGAAACGTTAGAGCATCTTAAGACCAGATCCGATGTCTTGAGTTTTGTTCTGATCTTCTCTCTGTGTCTCTTTCCTCAGCCACAACCAGCCCCCTCTCCTCTCTGTTCAGCCTCATACGCAGCGTGTTGGTGGCTGCTCTGCTGTATGGATTTTGCCTCGGTGCGATCAACGTAAGAACAGACGCATCCTTTTTTTTTCTTGTTTCTGAGTAGCAATAGATGTGGACAATCCCTAATTTCATGTTTTATTGCTTCACAATAGGCACCTTGGGGGGATGCCCATGTGCCAGTACTGTTCTCTGTGTTTTGTGGCCTACTCCTGGCCTTATGCTACCACCTCAGCCGCCAAAGCAGTGACCCTACCATCCTGTGGTCAGTTATTTTGTTTTTCAGACTGTCAATTAAGGCCGAAAAGGTCTCATTAGGAGTCTTATATTAAGTCTCAAACCTGTGTTTGTTTTAATAGATTTTATTTGTACCTGAAGCATTGTCTCATGGCTTGTCTACACCGGAGCAGAGTTTTCAGTAGTTTCACGTGTATCTGCCAAAACACTCGTGACCCACACACTTAAATTGTGTCTGCTGCAAGCTGCATTCGCTACGCAGCCTGTGTAAACTTATCCCTTTTAGATTTTTTTTATTTCCCACAGTTCCTTTTTTAATGTTTTTACCTCTCGTATCAGGTCACTGGTTAGGTCTAAATTATTCCCAGAGTTGGAGAACCGAACGCCCGAAGAACCCCCTGTGGAGATCAAGGACCCCCTTCCTGAGAAGCTGCGCAACTCTGTGGTAAAGATCACTGCTCACTACCACAGTTTCACTTTTATTTCACGTTGTCAAGTCTTTTTACAGTCATGTGCCTTCTCACTGCCCCTTTGCAGAAAGAGATTCTTCATTCAGACCTCGTCATGTGTCCCCTTATGGCTGTGATTACCTTCGCCATCAGTGCCAGCACAGTTTTCATCGCTCTTCAAGTTAGTTGGAGCAGGGTTTATGACCCTCTTATTACAACATATTTCTCAATTTACTCAAATAAATATGCACAGATTTCTCCTGCTAACTTTCCTTTTGAATTCACAGCCTGCTCTTAGCTTCGTCTTGTACATCCTGGCCGGAGTTGTAGGCTTCATTACACACTATCTCCTGCCTCAACTCCGCAAGCAGCTGCCATGGTTCTGCCTGGCTCACCCTGTGCTCCGCTCTCGAGAGTACAGTCAGTTTGAGGTCCGAGGTGAGTGTCTGATTGCTCTTATATCTACTTTCACATACTTAGAAAGAAGCATGCGGAGGTATTGTAAAAGTACAAGAAGAAAACCTACCAATACCTACAGTATATAAACAACTGGAACATAAGTGTTGGCACTGGAAAATGCTGCATGGAGTAAATGAAAAGCATGAAGATATCTAGTTGAAGTGCTCTTTAGAAAGAAACCTCACCTCAAATATCTTTAGGGGACCTTCCAAAAGTGCAACAGCCCCAAACTGTAATTATTTGTTAAACAATGAATCAGCTGTATATTTTAAATATCACATATATACTTCTCAACAATAAACAACATTGATAGTGCTTAAGTGGCTGAATTATAATTGAAATACCTACAATAAAGATTTTGTTTATTTAATGTAAAATAAACAAAATCAAGTATTTGAAATGCTAGAGATGTCAGAAATAGTACGGCCATATAAGCCAGTGTGTAAACATCTCGTTAAAACATTTTGCAGTTTAAATAATTTACTGACAGATTTATTTCACAGCCGTGCACAGGGGAACAGCTAATGTTTGGACCATGGATTTGTGTGCAAGCTCGTTTTGCTTTTTGTTTGCCCCAGATGCTGCTCAGTTGATGTGGTTTGAGAAGCTGTACGCGTGGCTTCAGTGTGTGGAGAAATATTTCATCTATCCGGCTGTGGTGCTTAACTCCCTAACGACAGAAGCTCGAACTGTTGGCCAGAACCACAAAGATCTGGATATCTAGTAAGCCTTTCTTTATTCTCCAGACATTATACTGTTCTCCAGCTCCACTCCCTTGGAATATGAGCTGTGTGTTGGATCCGTAGCATATACAATTAATAGACACGCTGAACCACCCCCAGGTGTATTACTTCCTGCAGGTTGTGCTCAGTAGCACAAGATGCATAAAATATATTCTCTTGTTAGTTTCCCCTTTTTTCCCCTCTTCATCTTAGACCAGACTATACTATACAGACCAGACAGTCTGATAGTAGTCTATGTAAAGGTGAATACATGAGAGGCATGGGAGAACCAGGACTGAGCAGGGCAGACTATACGATTAGAAAGTTTCTTGTAGAAGCTTTAAACTTTAGCACATTCAGGCAACCACTTAAATCTGTGTTTGTTGATCTCATATAATTCCCTACTTCCGTCTGTGTCACTGATTTCCTTTCTCTGTCCGTCTGTTTCTTGACCCCCACAGCAGCCGAGCTCTGTTCATCTCAGTAGCAGGCATGAAGTTGCTGCGTTCGTCTTTCTGTGCTCCGTCGCAGCAGTACGTCACACTTTGCTTCACCACACTCTTCTTCCAGTTTGACTATCCACACTTCTCGGAGACCTTCCTAATCGACTACTACTTCATGTCCATCCTCTTCAGCAAGGTAAGGATGAGTACACCCTGTCATCGCAGAATTTTCAGCACCGATATTATTAGATAATAACATTTTATTCGATTGTAGTCGCAGATTATTTTGCACGCTGGACATCTTAATGTAAAAAAATCACATAACACCATTTCACTGTCCTCTCTGGTTGAAATACCACAAAGTGTCTGTATGGCGTTGTGAATACAGTTGTCAGTGTTTTTTTTTTAAATGTATTTGTCCTTTGAATCCTCAGATGTGGGACCTGCTGTACAAGCTGCGCTTTGTGTTGACTTACATTGCCCCCTGGCAGATCACCTGGGGCTCTGCCTTCCATGCCTTCGCTCAACCCTTTGCTGTTCCCCGTATCCTTCAGCTTCTTTGATTTGATTTCGATTGAATTATGTTGTGTCCTGAATAATACAATGTAATACAATAGAGATGGCCTTAACTCATGGTACTTCAGACTCTGCTGTGCTTTTTGTTCAGGCCATCTTTTCTGCAATCTTTTCTACTCCTCTCAATCCTGTCCTTGGTAGTGCCGTGTTTGTCACTTCCTACACCAGACCTGTCAAATTCTGGGAGAGAGACTACAAGTATGTTTGGAAGAAAACAAACTGTGCAAATGTGCATTGACATTTTATTAAGTTTAAATATGAAGCGTTTGCATTCATTTCTAATGCTTGTTTGTCATGTTTGCAGCACAAAGCGTGTCGATCATTCCAACACCAGACTTGCCACCCAGTTAGACCGCAACCCAGGTATGGCATAACACTCACTATTGTCATCATCATCTCTATTTCACTCATTTGTTTTTATTCTGTTGCTATAGTAATTGTCTTTCCTCCAAGGTGCCGATGACAACAATCTGAACTCTATTTTCTACGAGCACTTGACCCGATCTCTGCAACACAGCCTGTGTGGAGACCTGCTGCTTGGCCGCTGGGGCAACTACACCACAGGCGACTGCTTCATCCTCGCCTCAGACTACCTCAACGCTCTGGTGCACATCGTCGAGATTGGCAACGGCCTGGTCACCTTCCAGCTGAGGGGTCTCGAGTTCAGAGGTCAGCAGTAAGGGATGATGGGGGCTGACAATGTTTGAGGCTTTTAGAATGAGCTCAGTTTGAGTTGTTTACGTGCTGTTTGAACATATCATTCTGTCAAGTGCTCTCATAAATAGCATGTGCTTATGGAGCTCTGGTCAATAGTATTTCTATAAAAAGTGGCAACATGGTCAATATACTGTGCATTTTGAACTATTGCTTTAAAATGTAGTCCAATTTGATTTATAATAGTATATTATTATCCTACATCACTCTCTAAAGACATCACTTGACAATAGAGCTGCCTTTTATGGCTGAAAATTATAGAACCTGAGCTATCTTAAAATGTGTCATTTGGAATTGTATGAACCCACAGAGGATGTTTATTCTTGTAGTTTTGTATTTAGAATTATTTTAATTCATGTTATATGTAAATTGACTTTGCCTAATGACTTTATTACATTAAGGCTGCACTTACCTATGATTTTTTTGTCTGTTTCATATAACTTTAAACTTCCAGTCCAATATATCTAAGGGAAATATTGTTCTAACTTTACTACCTTTATTTGACAATATTAGTTACTAGTTAGGCTACTTTCCAGATTCAGATTTTTAAAGAAAATTAGGAATCTACTAATAAACTATGATTTGAATAAGTAGTATATCATTATTAACTATGTAAAATAGTTAAATTAGGTCCAGCATTACCAGCTGCAAGTCATATTTTTGATGCAGGACTTTTACCTGTTACTGAGTATTTTTACACTGCTCTAGTAGTAAATAAAGTAACCATTAACACAATGGTTGTATAAATATGAATGAGTCACACTCTCAAAGCATGGTAAACGAGACCATTCGGGAGGGTTTCAGCTAATCCTCATCTGCTTCACGTCTGTCCAGGTACCTACTGTCAGCAGAGGGAGGTCGAGGCCATCACAGAAGGGGTTGAGGAGGACGAGGGCTGCTGCTGCTGTGAACCTGGTCACCTTCCCCACATGCTGTCATTCAATGCGGCCTTTGGACAGCGCTGGCTGGCTTGGGAGGTGGCCGCCACCAAGTACGTACTAGAGGGCTACAGTATCAGCGACAACAATGCAGCCTCGATGTTGCAAGTATTCGACCTCCGTAAGATCCTCATCACATATTATGTCAAGGTAAATAATTCTTTGTTTTCTTATTTCACGCTTCTTGCTCACTTGACATTTTAGTATGTCTACACCTTGTCTGTAGATATTTGTTCATCCCATTGCTGTAATATTTTCCTGTGCACATTGCTTTTACATATACTGTTGCCTGATTGAAATCAGGCCAGGGTTTGACCAATCACCGTAGGACTGAACAATTAAAAAGATCCAATACCAGCCTTTCATGCAGTCAGACTAATGTATTGGAATTATAACTGGAATTGTAGCTGGTAGCCTCAATGTGAAAAGATTGAATATTGTGTTCATTCCTTCAAACAGAGCATCATCTACTATGTGAGTCGATCTTCTAAAATGGATGAGTGGCTGACTAATGAGACGATTCAGGAGGCTCTCCGGCCTTGTCTCGGATCCAACTACGTCGACAGTGACCCCACCTTCAACCTGAACATCGATGAGGACTATGACCATAGGGCCTCTGGCATTACCGCCTCCTCATTCTGTATGGTTTACCTGGACTGGATTCAGTATTGCAACAGCCGGCGTCAAACGGTCAGACTCTACATCATTTACTCTAGAATCCAACATAGCCCAGGGGTCTTATTTAGAACCGTTGTGTAAGCACAAAAGGGGCATGAAAGAGGCGTACTCCACTTCTAATGCAGGAGACTGTAGGCACCTGTACCGAAACTCTGACCCATTGAGACATTTGGAGACAGGGAGATATTGGTAACGCAGATTATTATTTTTTCTTTTGCTCGCACAGAAACTTTAAGTATGGTTACTACACATTGTTTTATAAATTAGATCCCAGGTTGTTTTGTCTTTTTACTTTTTTCCCTCCACTAGCTATCAATATTATAATCCTTGCCTGAGCTGCAACCCCATGTAACCTGCCCACACAAATATTGCGCTGCAAATCAAGAAATGAGTTTGAATTGTAGTTTGAAAACAGAAGTATGTAAATGTAAAAACAGAGTTTTAGAGAAATATTTGGAGAGACGGTATGGGGTTCTACATTTTTCAGGTGATGAAACTTTACTAACTTTTTACGCCCCCCCCCAACAGATAACTAATATGACAGTTAGTACCATACATTTTCATGCTTAGTCTTTAGTTTTCTTTTATCTCCATTTTGTGCAAAATGAAATATTTGAAAACAAAGACATAACAACTTATATTGATCTAAAATTTTAACTTGTGATCAGACGAAACATTTCAAATTGAAAAGAATCCTGATAAAAGCTGGTTATTATTTGCCGAACAAAATGTACAATATTTGATCATTTATCTTAACTTATCAATTGTGTTGTAGCCGGTGACTTGTGAAAGAGATTCTCCACTCGTCAACCTCTGTTTTGGGCTCTGTATCCTGGGCAGACGAGCTCTGGGAACGGCCTCTCACAGCATGTCTGCAAGGTAAGGCCATACTATCCGTCTCTCACTGTGGCTAATACCACCTGTCACTACCCGAAATGCAAGAGTTGTTGTTTATCTGTTTGACAGCTTGGAGCCGTTTCTCTACGGCCTCCATGCACTCTTCAAGGGAGACTTTCGGATCACGTCTCCCAGGGATGAATGGGTGTTTGCAGATATGGACCTGCTGAACCGAGTTGTGGCACCAGGCGTGCGGATGTCCCTCAAATTGCATCAGGTAAAAGGAGAAAAAGACGGCTAGGCCTGAGGGTAGAATAATGACAGTTTGGTCCCTGAACTGAGACCGACTCTGTATTGTGCATTTCCTCAGGACCACTTCACATCTCCAGATGAGTATGAGGATCCTATGGTTCTGTATGACGCCATCACTGCCAATGAGGAGAAGATGTTGATATCTCATGAGGGTGACCCCGTGTGGCGCAGCGCTATTCTAGCAAACATGCCTTCACTGCTGGCATTGCGCCACATCATGGATGACGGCAGCGATGAGTACAAGATCATCATGCTTAACAAGAGGTTCCTCAGCTTCAGAGTCATCAAGGTCACAGCTCATACTTATTCATAATTTTCTGTGAAATTCGGTTGCATTAGCTACAGGATACTTTTCCCACCTGTGACAAAATAAGGGTTAATTTGTTAATATTTATCCCATCCGTCTCTGCACTCCACTGACTTGTTTCTGCTGCCCCCTACAGGTGAACAGAGAGTGTGTGCGTGGGCTGTGGGCGGGGCAACAACAGGAGCTGGTTTTCCTGCGCAACCGTAACCCAGAGCGGGGCAGCATTCAAAATGCCAAACAGGCCCTAAGGAATATGATTAACTCGTCATGTGACCAGCCCATTGGCTACCCCATCTACGTGTCCCCCCTCACCACCTCATACGCTGGGGGGCACAACCAGCTCCGGTCTGTGTGGGGAGGACCTGTGAGCCCACACAACATTTACAGCTGGCTCATCAGTAGCTGGGACAGGTACATGGTCTAAACTTCATGTAATGAATGTACACGCAAGTCGTACCGGTACAGCGATGCTAGTGTGAACATCGACAATCTAATGTACGTCTCTCTGCAGGTTACAGAAAGGTTGTGGTGCTGGCTGTAACAGCGGAGGAAACATTGAGGACTCAGACTGTGGAGGCGGCTCCACCTCCATCTCCACCAACCCTGCCGTTCACACCACCCAGAGTACACCCGCCTCCAGCCTCCCACAGCCACACATTACCACAGTCCAGCCCTTCATGGGTAAGACCTGAAACCAACCACTAAACTGTTCCCTTTTGTTGTTTAACTTTTATGTCTTAACATTCCACAATGCTTGATTCTGGTCAATAAGTTGTATGTACATTTATTAGAAGTAATTCATGCCTTGCCTTTGCATGGCTTGATTACAAGCTTAATAATCATTGTTTAGAATTTTTAATAGTCAAGTTTATTAAATGAAATTGCTCTCTTGCATTTTAGGTACAGACAACCCTGTAGGTCCAACCCAGAGCTGGCCTCATCACCCCCAACCTCTTCCATTAGCTCTGCTCAGCCAATCAGAGGGCAGAATGGAGGCAGGACTGCTGACGACCCTGCAGCGAACATCCTCCATCCAGGGGCTCTTCGGCCAGCAGCTCTCCAGCTCCCAGCTCTCCTTCAGCAGCTCTGTGGCTCCTCCTTCTCTGCCAGGCTCGGAGCGCTTCTGCCCAGCAAGCTTCCTTGAGAACTCGGGTCACAGAGCAGGCCAGCGGGCTGGCAGCGGACTGCACTACGAGAGCCACTTTAGTAAGTGGAGTTTTTCAGGCAGAAAGGGCTTTAACGGACCAACTGCAGTGGAGGTGGAAGGAGGAACAGTACAGACCGTACGCACACAGGTGAGAAGGCTGCTGGTTTGTTAACTGTTCACTCAGAACTTTACTTTTCCAGCCCATAGAACTGAGAAAGTAATTGGTAGATTAATCAGAAATGAAAGTATTCTTTAGTTGCAGCCTCTTGTCATCTGTTATTAACAGAGTTGACCCTTCGCTAAGTCCTGTACCTTGAACACAGACTGGCCAATCCTAGTGTTGCATCGGCCAGCTCCAACCAACGCCCCATAACTATCCGGCTCTGCTATCAAGCAATTATTTCAGATTTACTTAGAAAAGGCTCAATTTGGAATACTTTTAAATATAGACTAGGACTGTAACCAGCAGTATGAATATCATACCTATTGAATTAATATTGCATGCTTTATTTGCAGCAATCAACAGACTCATGATTCAAAGTGCAAGAGAGCTTAATAGGTGTATAATTTTATTTACGCTGTGATTTAAATAGTTTAAAAATTATCGTAGAGCACAATCGGGAAGTTTGATCAAATTACATTTGATTTGCTTCGTTTGCACTCTTATCTTTTATACAAACTTAGGTGGGCTTTTCATTCCCTGTCTGGTCAGCGGAGACATATTGTGTGGGGTTTATATTTATCTCCAATGTTTTCATGTTTTTTGTCCGTCGTGTTTCTTTTTAGTGGAAGTGCTGATTTTCTTGGATGAACTTTAAAAAATAAATGTTTTGCAGCCTACTCCTCCTGCACTGCTACAAGAGATCAGTCTAACACAAGATCCTCTGGGAGCTGCTCAGATGATGGATCCAACCCTGCTGACTGTAGGGGACCCCCCCGCCCCCCGAGAGGAATCCACAGAGCTGCCTTTACTTGCGCACCTGCGCTGAGTCTGCACTGGAAAACCCAGAGTGACATGCTTTGTGAAAGCACACCGCAGTAGAATCTGTACCGTCCCGGCCCGCCCACCCAGACCAGAATCATTCCTCCTTCTGGACTCATTCCTTCAACCCTCCTTTGACTTACTCAACGGCCCACTACAGTACTGGAGGCATTTGGTTATATGCTCGTTTCTAGCCACAGGAGTTAAACATCGGATAGCATGCTGAACTGATGCACGTCGGATCGTGAAATGATTTCAGCCAACCTGTTGATTCCAAAGTCAGCTTTCGTAGTTGCTCCTGATGGTGAACTCATTCTTAACTTTGTTATCAGACCAAGGCACTCGGTGTCTCTATGGAAAACCTTTTGGTTGTAACAGTAGTCAAAGGCCAGTGCAATTAAAAGGGATGTTTTGCTGGAGGATTGATTATGTTTCTATACTGGAGAATAGATAATCTCTTCTGACTTTCTGTTACTTGACATCTGCAGCAGAAAAACAACAAAAAAAAAACATTACTGCTGTTTGTGCAAAAGAAGGATATGTGGAAACCATGATACGCCTTGTTTTGTTTTCCCATCCTCACCGGATCTACAGTTGCGTGTCAAACAATATTTAACAGTACACAACTTCTGACGCCTCCGCTTGTTCTACGTCCCTGCACATTATACATATTGAACAAAAAACACACCCCACCAAAATGTCATCCCTGTCTTCTGGTCTATTTCCCACAGAGGTGCCTGACAACATCAATACTCAACAGTTCTGTCTTGGAGAACGTTTCAGGGGTAAAAAAACTCCTTTCCGTCCCAGCCCAAATGTGGTGCTTTAACCGCTAGTTTCCATTCTATTTAGGCCTGGATACGAGTCCTGAATCTGACTAGCAACACGAGGAGTGGGGGGACGTTGGACAGAGCTGATGCACATTGATCAGGATCAAGCGGAGGGCGATTTCAATCTTTGGAAATTGTGTTGATCACAAACCTACAAACTAGGAGTGTTAGAAACTTCAAGCCTTTTTTTTTTTTGGTGAGTGGAATGTCCTCTATTTTAATACTTTACTTGAAGAATCACGAGTTCCTCTGTGTTTAAGGTGCACCAAGTTTATTTTCTTTGGATGACATATCAATGATGCCCTCTGATCACATCCACTCAGCTCATGACTTTCTCAGTATAAGGGACCCGGGCTGCTGGGAGCTGTTTTCTTTGCCTGCAGTATGGCCCTCCTGTTACTATACTACTGCTTCTGCATCTCCTGCTACTACTAATATACCCACTACTACTGCTGTTTCTACAACAGTCTAATCCAGCGTTTTAGTTGGAAATAAAACAAAGTTTAATAAATACTGAAAGCAAAGGTGGAATATTTATTTGATTAATATTGTCTTACAGATATCTTTAACTGCGTTCGTCAATATGGTGTGATGTATCGAATTGGAAATATGCCTTCTGTCAACTGCACCCCACCCCTCCCTCAGTTAGTTTGGTGTCATCACATTTGTATCATCTCACCAATGGCTGTCTCTTTTTTTTTTCCTCTTTTTTGTAATACAGTGTAACTGGAAGAATTCCTGAGAAATGACTACGTTGGTTTCTTTCCCTCTCCTGCACTCTTTGTTCGTCCAAATTCGGCCACAAATGTTTCCCCACATCCGGTGATGTGGCCCCCACATGTTGTCTGCAGTGCTTGAATGATTCTGAAATAACGTTGTGCCATACCGTTAATCGTTTTCTCACCAAATGATCTATTGGAAGCGATGTTCCCCTCTAGGAAACTTGAAAGGAGGCCAGCGTTCTCAGGGTCTATAATTTGAAATAAATTGACTTCTTCTGCAGGAAGACTTTTTGTTCAAAATGAGGAAACATAGTGGGGGATATTAAAATAAGTGTCACAATAATAAGGCAATTTGAGTACTGGCTGGGTCACATGACAAGATGCCCCCCTCTACAGCGTGTTGATGAGTTACAATATGTGCTGCATGCTTTTAAATCCACATATGTGTTGGATCACTTTGTCTTTGCAGTGATATTTTCTCACTTTCAGCTCCTTACAACATCTGGACAAGGGACACATAGTGTAAAGGTTTTTATAATTTTCTTTTCTTTTTAAAAAAAACAACAAATATTTTTAGCAGCTGATATTTCAGTCTCGGCTGTGAAGAAGCTGCAACAGATGAAAAGTGCGTCCGCTTCCCTCTCAACATGCGAGGAACTCCCTTGACTCAGGAACGTAGACTTTCTGAAGAGTGCTACTTTCTTCTCGTCTCCTCCGTCTTCTCGTTTCCAAGGCAACAGGAGGCTGCTTTTTCTTTACCGGGAGTGTGGAAAGCACAAGTTATTGAACAGATCTGCGTGTCAATAAAAAGGGATTTCTTAATCTCTTAAATTATGTACAGCATGTTTCTTATATAAATATATATTTAAAATACAAATATATTTTATTATTATTGGATTTGGGGTTATTTTACATTTAAGACACTATGTGTTTACCCTCCAGAGGGGCGAGCTGAGTGGAGAGGCATAATTCCAGTTGAAATGTGCAGTTTGTGAAGATTTAAATACTTTTGCACAAAATGTATCAGACCATCCCACTTTATAATTTTAATATTTTTTTTTGGGGGGGGGGGGGGGGGGGGGGAGTCTTTTATTTAAGAACTTTAAAGTGGATGTTCAATGTTCTGTACAGTTTTTTTCGTTTTTTTTCTTCTATTTAAATTAAAGGTTTTTGTGTCATTGTTTGCAAATCAACTGCTGTGAGTAATTTAATTATTTGCACGCGTATTCCTGAGACTTTGCCTTAAACCTTAATTAGACTTTTTAAAAACCCTCCATTAGTGCTAAAGTGCTGACATCTGCTGGTCGACAAACCTTCTTTCGTAGGCTGTATAGCTTCCTCGGTTTTGAAGCTAAAGTGAAGACACTTATCTTATGAAACTAGACAACTATTGGGACCAGCCATGACGTGCCAGCTTGTCGGGAAGTAAGCAGTATAACATTCCAAACTTACACCATTTTGGTGATGGAAAATAGCATGGCGATTCCCGGAGGAGTCCCTTGACACGATACATTGGGTATGGCTAGAAAGCTGAGACGTGTGGATCTAATGAGCTCATATGTATTCATGTGTGAAGCAGTATGCATGAATGTGAGCCCAACTATAGGTAGCTGGTACCACGCCACCTCCCCCACCAGCTCCAGATCCTTCCCAGTTGGAGAGGTGACTCCACGGGGGTCCGCACGCCAGTTTCCCACCATGGTCACATTGCACCCAACCCCAATACATATTCCTGCGCGTGGCGAGCCCTCAAGGCGGCGGCTCTATGAAAGGTTTCGGGCTGTGCAATGGAGTGTGCTTATCCAGATAGGTATTTTATCACAGATTTCATATGTAAATACAACCAAAGTGAACCACACTGCCTGCTTCTTCAAAGATGAAGCTGATTTATGGCCAAAAGGGACAGAGTCTCTAAGATGTTCTGTATTTGAAGTTGAGTGTAAGGTATGAGCGGTGGATGTAAGGGTTTTAGTACTGATGTCTGCTAAGGGCAGGATATCAAAGGTACAGATGGAGGCTGGTCTTCTGGTGCATTTCTAGATAAATTATTAAAGCCTGGGGAGCTGAGTGCCCTCTTATAATCAGGTACATTTAATAGCCTCCAGATTTAATGGGAATTTTGAAAATTCATAAAAGTGTGTGGCTCAATTGTCTGTCCTTATTTCAAATAAAATACTACACCTACTGGAAACATGGGGATTTATTTGTAAATGTGTGGTGTTGCACGTACAGTGGTATGCAGGGAGAACGGGCTCGTCCGTAAAAAATAAAAATGATCTTTTGTTGGAGCAGCTCTTTTGTCTTTTTTTTTTCAAATTCCTGTGGGCGTTGACAAATCAAACAAACGAACGCTTCATCAGAGACGGAGTATATCGGATCTCATTGTAACACTCCTCCTCCTCCTCTCTGCCCTCCCTCCACCTGCCGTCCTGTCCTGTGCGATGGAGCCACAGCAGGAGCACCAGCAGCGCCAGCAACACCAAGCTCATGGACAAGGTGAGCAGCACCCCCTGCAGGAGGCCCGAGGAACTGTCCGGGGCTGGAGGCCGAGACAAAAGTAAACCAGAGTAAACGAGACAACCAGAAAGGTGGTTGCATTGAAAAGAGGCCGAGAGGATTATGGGGGAACAAGGAGGCTCTCACTTGTGTAAATGGACAGGTTGACGTAGCAGTTCTCCGTTCCCAGGAGGTTGTTGGCGGAGCAACGATACAAACCGGACGTCTGAGACGAGACGTTGACAATCTGGACGGAGCCTGAGAGAGAGAGAGAGAGAGAGAGACACTCGAGTTGCTGTCACCTTGAAATGATAAGTTACGTTTGTGTTTTGTAGTGAAAAAGTTAAAGGAGGGGGTAAATACAATATATGTTTGCTATATTTGAGATCTTCACACCGCCACAAGATGGTTAAGTGCGTGCGTGCGCCTGTGCGTGCGTGCGTGCGCCTGTGCGTGCGTGCGTGCGTCACTGACCCTCCATGTTGATGGGAAGTGTAATTTCTTCTGGATTTAGTTTATCCCAGCGGATTTCTGGACTGGGGACGCCCTCCGCCACCGAGCAGGACAGCGTGACACTTCCTCCCATATCAACGTCTCCGTCCCACTGGCACACGGGCAGCGAAGGCGGCGCTACACAATACAATTCACTTTATTTTGTATAGCCCACAATCACAGATTTCACATTTGCCTCAGATGGCAAAAATAACCAGTAGATGAGTTTCTGCCGCATGTGAGCGTGCTAAAATTTGATTATTAGCACAAAATTACGTCTGAGATTGATGGGACTTGAATTAGTTGTGTAGGTCTTTAAATCAAAGAACTGAGAAAAAATATTCTGACCTGATGATATAGATAAAAGAAAAAAGTTAGGGAATCACCAGAGTCTTTACAATTCACCCTCAAGGAATCGTGTTTGAGTCTACTACATTGTATGGAAATCCATCCAACAGTTTGAGACATTTCACTAAAACAAAATCATGGGCGGATCACCAAAGTCATTATGATTTATCCTCTGGGGACCACGAATGTCCTACAACATTTAATGGCATCCATCCAAAAGTTGCTGAAGTATTTCAATCTGCCCTTATTACCATTCTCTCTCATTGCCTTCTCTTTGTACTATACAATAAATCCACACCGGTATCGGCAGATATAGACTGTAATTCAGAGTATATTAAACGCTGACGGTTTCAAATGTGTAAGTGCCATTGAACTGCCTTACTCTCACAGAACTTGACAACATGTGACCCACTTACCCAGAACACTGAGCGCCAGCTCTCCAATGCCGGGGTCGGCGGTCTCTGGTGGGTTATTGACCATACAGCGGTAAGTACCGGCATCCGATACACGCGTGTCATTCAGGACGATATCTGCACTCCAGGGAATACCTGCAGTTGGTTTACATGAAAGATTGTTTTTTATCCTGTCTTCAATTTCTAAAATCAACCTTAAAAAGATTTCAATTAAATTATAAAAAATACAAAGAATTATATATATATAGTTTTTTTAATTAATTGGGATAAAAAGAGTTTCACTGGTCATACCTGTAAAACCCACCCTGCCAATGAATGAGGGGTCTTCAATCACCTGTCCGTGGTCATACACAATCACCTGGACGTGACAGCAGTCATTGATAAGTAGTCACACCATAAACATCTTGTGTTTCATAGAAGCTATTAGGAGGATGTTTGCATCAGAATCACCAATTCAGACCTGTGTTGGGGTTTCAGGACTGGAGAAGGGAGCCAGAGTCCAGATAACGTTGAGTCTGGAGAGGGGGCTGGAGGTGAAGAAAGAGCAGGGCAGGACCACAACATCCCCTTGAACCACCTTGACGCTAGATTCCCTCATAGTTACCCTGAGTGCAGCTGTGTTGATTAACAACATGAGAAAGGACATACACAAACGAGATGGGTCATATCAGTCACATTTAATCAGACGTATTTCATTTGAGGGGTTATTTCTTAAATTCCATCATGTTTTTTTCTCCTTTTAACTTTCCTAGTTTCCCTGTTGACGTGCAGACTGAACCTCTCCTCCTTCATTACTGAAATAATGAACCCCTCCCTTCCCCCTCTCTGTCATCCCCAGGCCTTTTGTGTGTGTGTGTGTGTGTGTGTGTGTGTGTGTGTGTGTGTGTGTGTGTGTGTGTGTGTGTGTGTGTGTGTGTGTGTGTGTGTGGGAATTCAGCGTGCATTTTAGTTTGTTAATTACACTTGACAGCTTTGAGGGTGAGCCAAACCGATCACAGACTGAGTGGAAAAACGACCCACTTCATGAACATAATGTCAATTCTCAACATTGTCTCCATGTAGCTCAACAGTCTCTAAAACGTCAGCCTGTATAAAGCCTTTCAAATCACTCAATATGACAAACACGGGGTAATATGGAGTGTTAAAAATGGCTGCTTTTCAGCCCTTTTTAACACTCCATATATGCACATATGCAAACGTAAATGTGTTGTTAATGAGTCTTCTATATGAGTAAAACCCTGTGTGTATACAGCCTTTTATTGCTAGTATATTTAAAGTATTTCAATTGTAATTGTAAAAAAAACGTTTAGTATGCATGTCAAAAGAATCTGAAAATGTGCAGTCAGACATGTCCAAATACCACAGATTATAAGGGTCTGTCGTCTCTGTATGTTCAACAGACTAACGAAATAAAAAAAATATATAATTATTTTGATCTTCAACCAAAATCCAAGTGAGCAATTGCAGACAAGAAGCAGCAATTCATTGCTGATCCGTAAAAGTTGCAGCAGTGTGTACAGAATCAACACTATTTCTCTTCTTGTCTCCTTGAATGTGTCTCAAAGCTTAAGACAGTTCAGCCGACTCACCATTTTCCAGAGCAGTGAAACACACACACAGAGTCCAGAGCATGCGTCTTCCAGAAGAGCCCATAGCTGAGAGGAAACGGAGAGGAGAGGAAGCCCTCGCTCTCCCTGTGTACGAGCTGGTGGCCAAAAGAACCAACCATGCGTGATTCATCTATTGAGCAGTACAACAACCCCCCCGCCCCTCCTCCTCCTCTATTTTCACTCTCACTTTATTCTCTCCATCTCATTACCTCTCACTCTCTGTTTGTAATGTTGTCAGATTATAATTTATCATATTGGTTTATGTCCAACCAGCTTGTAGTCTAATTAGTTAATGAAACATAAGTTACTGCAGCTGCTCCATAGAAAACATTACCTACGAGTCATAATGCACATAATGCTGCAGGGTGATATACATACAGTATGTAGCGCGTAGCGGATAGCTTTTGTCGGCATGGATGCATCAACTTTTTCTTGAAAAATGATCCATCAATTAATTTGTAAAGTTACAACTTCTCAAACATGAGAATTTGATGCTTTTATTATTTGTATCACTATCAATTAAATATCCTAGGCTGTGGGAAATATGACAGGCATTATTCACTATTGAGAAAGGGCAATTCAAACTAAATCTAATCAAATTATGTAAAACAAATAAATGATGAATAATGAATTCTGAAGATGAGAGTTGCAGCCTTACTTTTCATTTAATGTACTTTAATGTTAACATGTTATTCTGACACAGGGGATAATAAACCCTCATCTATAATTTCTAATTTTTACTTTTCCTTAATTTGCAGTTGGGTAAGAGTCAGCTCTTGTGGTTCACACTTATCTGTGCAGTGATTTATGGATTCAAGGCAGTGAAGGAGGCCGTCACCGACTGCCGTGAGGAAAAAAAGATTAGTTTGAGACACCTGCAGCAAATCATCTGGTGATAAGGACATCATCTAAATTATGACCTATGGGCTAAACAAAATGCTGTCACGGCTGCTTTATGATGGATTTGCATAAAGTGTGTGAGTTATTCATGACCCACATAAGTCTGCCAAGTCCTCCAGTGATCATCCAAATACGTTCCAGCGTAGTTTAGCTTCACCAGCCTCAACCAAATGTTACATGTTCAATTTGAGTCTGTGGAACTATAAAGCAGATCTAATTAGCCCCAGATGGTAACATGAGGAAATTGCTTTACACAAATGAGCATTCTGATGATTTTGTGAGTGTCTTAATGACTGAGCTGTCATGGAGTTATACATGGCTTATTGGCAACGGTGGTCCACTAATGCCATTAACCAAAAACAAAGTGTAGAAATGCAGAATTAATTAAAAAGGGTGAGGCAGGGCAGTTTCTTGGGAGTCATATTTTCAGATTCTGTGTGATCACACAACAAAAACAAAACCAAAGAGCATATTGCACAAGATTGACTTCTTCCAATTTATTCAAACAAATAACATCCAGCACCAGCTTTGTGCGTTGCAGCAGTGAAATATAGAATATTTCAAAAGGTACGTTTCTGAGACAAAAACATAAATTGGCAAAACAGTTCAGTACTTCCTATGAGTGTTTGTTATCATTCAGGACTGTACAGATATTAATTTATATGGTGAGGCAGAATGTATACACTCTAGCATCAAGCCACAGAAAACAACACTAAACCTTTGAATTGTGTGTGTGGCCACTAAGTGTATGTGTGTGTGTTTGTGTGTGTGTGAATCTAAACCATGTCTCAAAGTTAACACATATTTAGCTCCATCCTCCAACATCACAATCCTTTACTCAAAAGAGTGGAACCAACAGATAGATCCACTTCCCGTTGTCTTCATCACAGTCACACAAAATCACAGATAAAAATGTGTAGAAACACACACACACACACACACACACACACACACACACGTGTTGGGATAAATATGTTCGCTGGTTGACACGCAACTCTTCCCTTTGTAAAACACTATGAATGTTTTGGTGACGTATGACCGGTCTCTATTCTAGGATAAATTCTAACTAATTCTGGTATCTTGAAAAGGGGCCTCAATAAATAGCGTTTGAGTGCGAGAGAAGAGAAAGACGGACAGGACAGACAGCGAAAGAGCCAGGTAAGCGGCTTGAGTTCTGCCTCTTCCCCTTCAGGGTAACTGGGAGTGACCTGGTGGCAGGCAGGCCAATCACAGGAGGATCCAGACCAGTTAGACCAATCAGATCTCTTCGGTGAGAGGCCTCTGCCTGTTGCTGCAGTTTAACGGCAGTTCAGTCCATTCACAACAGCATGGTGACGGGTTTCTCCAAGAACTTGCGGAACTCTGCGAGCCACTGTGCGCCGACCGCTCCGTCCACCACCCGGTGGTCGCAGCTCAGCGTCACCGACATCATGCTGGCTACGTCGAACCTGCAACATTGAAATGCACGCAGCATCAGATTTGAATTTTGAATTACAATATGTCCAAACGTGGTGATAGTATTGTAGTCAAGACACTGACCCTTTCTCGTTATCAGCAGGCATCAGCCGTTTCTCGGAGCCCCCGACGGCGAGGATGCAGGACTGAGGGGGGTTGAT
Organism: Cyclopterus lumpus; assembly: GCF_009769545.1. NCBI lineage: Eukaryota > Metazoa > Chordata > Actinopteri > Perciformes > Cyclopteridae > Cyclopterus > Cyclopterus lumpus. The sequence goes on from NC_046979.1 coordinate 10,321,344, forward strand.
TATCGCAGAGAAGTTCTTGATGCCAAACATTCCCAAATTAGAGATTGTGAATGTACCTCCCTGGTGGAAACAACACACGTTGAAAAGGACCGTTTCAATTTGCTGGTTCGCTAGATAGATGAAATCTGCATAAAACTAATCAATCCACAATTCTTATAATAAAAAAAAAAATACATTTTATCAACAGAATCGGATTTTGTGTTGTACCTGGAACTCATGTGGCTGCAGTTTGCCTTCTCTTGCTTTGGCAGCGAGAGCCGACACATCGGAGCTGATGGCGGCCAGTCCTTTGATGTGGGCGTTAAAGACTATGGGCGTGATGAGACCGTTGGCTGTGCTCACTGCGACGCTCAGGTCCACCACATGATTCCTGGAAACATTTTAAGTCAATACTGATGATAGCAGACGTTTGGTCAAGGTGACTTTGTTTCTTAACCAAGAGTCGAACAGATGCCCGTGCTTTGAGTGCCTCCTACTGGCACCATAGTGCGCAGTCTCAGTAGTAACAATGCTGCACGTTTTCTTTTGTACCCTCTACTTTGTTGTTAACGGCTGTGATACTGTTGTTGTATTCACCTTGTGTGTCTGTGTGTGAGTCATCGTGGAAAAATGCAGTCCTGGAGACACCTACTGTTGTGGGAACTACCGGAGAGGTGGTTTAGAGTACTTTGCCAGGTGTTGTAGAGTACAGATGTTGCAATACCATTACAACGAATACAAGCATAATTTAGAGTTTGGATGTCAGACAAAATGTAAAGACGCAAAAAACCAAGAGAGGTTAATTAGATTAAAAGATGAAGATGAATTGTTGCGAAAAGTTTGTGTTTGTGTACTATGACCAGCTCATGTCTGCAAGCCAAGACAACATATTTCCTGTTTACTGTATATATTACATGTGTTTGGTGATGCCTGTTTATGTGTGTTTACTCACTGGCGGATGACCGTATCCAACCAGGACGAGTTGCACTCGGGTACCTTGAGGCAGGCCAGAGCGCTGGCTTTGATGATAAAGTCATTGACACTAAGCTTGATATTCTGGGCTTTCACCTCCTGCAGAGAGGAGGAGGCGAGGTTGTTTTAGAGTCACAGAAAATAATCATGTAATTCTGTCCTTCTCTTACAAGTCTATTTGCAAATGAAAACTCACAGCATTAAGATCTTTCCGGAGCTCGATCACTTGGTCCATGTTGACATCGACAGACAGATAATAGTGGGGAATCGTCTGTTTGGACTGCATCAACCTCTGAGCGATGACCTGCAGGAGAGATGCATTTTTGCACTGAAGCTTTGATCCATAATTCATCATGGAATATGGGGTGTTAGTTGAACCTGTGTTGATAAATGTGTGAGTGCCTGTCTTCAGCACAAAATGTGGAGGAAAAAGTCAAAGATAACAAAGCGACACTCTGAAGGCCGCCTGAGGACGTTTGCATAGAAGGAGCGTGTCAGGAATTATAGTCGACTGCTATCAGAGGAGAGGTCCTCATCCAACACAATGGACCGTCAGGTGTGTGTTTACTCTCACTTTGCGGATGTTGCTGATCGGGACGTCTGTGAAGGTCCCAGCTGGTGCACCAGGAGCTGCAGCAGGTGCAGAAGCTACAGCTGGAGTGGGAGCAGCAGCTACGGCCTGCCAATGGAAATAATGTCAAACCAATAATGGAAATTCAAGTTGTTGCATATGATTACACATGATAACACATGCATTGCTTGTGGATACAGAATGAAGTGTGATCTTCACTTACGGGTGCAGCCTTTGGTGGAACAAAACTGTCAATATCTTTCCTGGTGATGCGCCCATCAGGACCAGAGCCTGAACAGAATACAGCACAATGTGTAGTTTATAAAATAATGTTCTATTGCTTTCTCTCGCTCTAACGCCTGTTCTTCTAATAAAGATCTTAGTCATGACCTGCGTCTTGGTTACTTACCGCTGACCTGTGCCAGGTCAATTCCTTTCTCTGCAGCGAGTTTCTTGGCGAGCGGGCTGGCAAACACACGGCCCTTCCTGGGTACTGCCAGGGCAGCGGCTGTGGCAGCAGGACTGGGTGCTGCAACAGCTGGAGCTGCAGCCTGGAACATCAACACAAACATCAACAAATCACTGTTAACACAGTCATGCCTGTAGAAGCCATCCTAAATCTGAGTCGAGGCTAATTCAGGACATTTTAGGAGAGTATTTTGGTACAATGTTCACTTGGTGTCTCACCGGTGCTGGAGCTGGAGCTGGTGTGGAAACCTCTGCCACTCCAGTCTCTACATAATCCTTGAAGGCAGCGATGTCACTTTCTTTCTCTACAATGATGCAGAGAGGCAATCCCAGGGGAACATCCCGAGTTCCCTCTGCCACCATGATTTTGGCCAAGTATCCCTCCTCCTGCACCTCAAAGCCTACACACAAACACATGAGCTTTTCCTGTTAGGCTGTTATTCAGGATACAAGACAGTTGTAACAGTGATTCGTTTGGTTTGGGACAACCATATCACGATAAAATAAAACAATAATTTACCAAAGGTTAATTATTAATAATAATAATAATAATAATTAATATGTAGTGCACGGAGCAAATTTGCTGAGGTGTTAGGTTTACCGATGGTCGCCTTGTCAGTCTCGATCTCAGCCAGCAGATCTCCTTCACTCAGCTTCTCTCCCACCTTCTTTTCCCAGCGCTGCACTGTTCCCATCGTCATGGTGGGAGAGAGGGCAGGAAGTGTGATCTGCAACACGCACAAGTTTAAGCAACAGGAGAAATTATATAATTGTGACCTCCCGAGTTAGTCTGGGTAGAGACTTTTGAAAGAGGAGACTGACAAATCAAATATTTTTTGATTTTTCTGATTAAATGATAAAATCACCTTTTCACCCTAAATATAATACGGTCTTCAACTAATAACATGTTTTGTTTATTTTCAGCAATGGATGTGACATGAGAAGGGAGCCCTAAGGTTGACGTGTCAAATTCAGCAAGAAAAAAAAGGAAACAACCACAAAACAGTTGCAAATAGATATTTCCGCTTTTTGCAAACCAATTGTTATTTAGTTGTTCAGATCAATGACTCACCAGAAGAACTACTGCTGCTCACATTGACCAAGAAGTACAACGTAATACAAATGTGTGTATGACAGCATTAAAGTCAATGAAAATCTGATTGAATTTTGCGTCAATATAAAAGTCCGTAACAGAAAAATGTAGTAAAAATATGGAATCACTGTTAAAAAAACTGCCATTTTATTTGACATGCTTCCTTAGAACTGACAATAATTAGTTTATTAAAATCAGAAAATCCAGCTGAAAACTGGTGCCGTGGGATTGTTGTCAGCGTGTTTATCCCAGTATGCGACGCAGTGGTTATACATTTTAGGATCTGCTACTGAAAAATTCAACAGGCAGTAGACACAATGATCTCGTCACATCTAGCCCATCTCATCCTCTACACCTGACTGTACTTTGTTCATGGTAGAACAAGCCTACCTTCATGTGTGGGGGATAAGAACTGCCCGGGGCTGCAGGGGGAGTGGAGGCAACTGGTGAAGGACTGGCCCCGGCTGCTTGAAGAGACTCCAACGTTACGTCCTTAAAGGCTGCGATGAGGTCAGGGCTGCAGGGAAATACACACACAAATATTAGACATACGTTTAAACAAAGCATAACCACATCTAGACGAAAAGACGTGGGGGTCTCATTTATGAAACCACACTAAATGTTTGCGTATGTAGAAGTGAGAAAATGTACATACGCCAAATTATATTTTAATTTATACACATTATTACACCTGCCATTGAGCAATTTCTAATTTTCTAATAAATCTCAAATCAACTTGGAAATGTGCATAGAAACCAGACTGCTAATCAATGGTTTGTTACGGTAAGTCACTGTAACTACCAAAAGGAAGAAAAGGAAATTTTCTGACACAGAAATTGGGGTACATGTGAATGAGGTAGTCCACGAACACTCGTTCACTCCGAATACTTCACGTAGTCCAGTGCCATCATCCAGCGTGATGAGTGTCACCGCAGTATTTATACGTTTACAGCAATCAGACTGATTGCTTCCAAAATGATTGTGACAATCAGTGTATCGCCCACCCTGAGTATCATTTGAAAAAGGAAGTTTGATAGGTAAACATTTACTTATCTATTAGAATTTTGTAATGGTGAGCTTGGCAGCCATTATGATTAAGACTCGTAATTAGGATAAGCAGTGTAATGGTTGAGTGAGAGCTGTCACATATTTCCAGATTTAACTAATTCACACAATCCATAAACGCATGCAGAATGGGAAAATGTGGTGGGTGAGGTGACTGGAAAAGAGTGTTTGCATGTGAAGTGGCTTAACCTGCATGTGTTTGGACTGTGGGAGGAAGCAGGAGAACCCAAAGAATATTGCAGACTAATTTGAATCAGACAATTATTCTATATAATGAGGTCACCTTGGTTTCCAGCTTGTAGTTTACATTGTCGAGGGACAGAAATGTACCTGTCAACCGTGATGCAGATTACAGCTCCAATGGTGACATCTCTGGTCCCTTCAGGAACCAAGATCTTTGCCAGATAGCACTCCTCCATTATCTCAAAACCAACAGTGGCCTTGTCAGTCTCCACCTACAAAGACGGACACATTTTTAAAAAACTGTGAAGTGATGATTTCCTAAAAAAATATGAGAACCCACACACACGGGTCCTAACCTCAGCTATAAGTTCGCCCTCGCCGATTTTCTCTCCCTCCTTCTTCTCCCAGCGTGCGATCGTTCCCGTCTGCATGGTGGGTGACAGCGCAGGAAGCTCCACCTGATGACCACAAAACAAATTCCAAGTGAGTCACGAGGAAGCACCATATTTAACCAAATATCAAAGAAAAATGTAATCAAGAATGACAACAAAAAAATCACCATTGTCCCTTCACATTGTCCTCACTGTGGCTTCATGCTATTGCAATGCAAATACTGGTAGCCGTCAGGGGTTGTAACTGTTGTTGCTAAAATCAGCTCATTCCTTTTCACAATAAATGACCCACAAACAGCTGCATTTTTCCACATCTGTAATGTTTTGCAGTAATTGTAATTAAAGGGCGTGTAACATCTGATAGTGGATGTACACAAGTGTTGCATGTAGAGACACATCTGCTTGTAGACGGGGTAGTTTGGTTAGTCCGGTTTCAGTATGTTAGGTTTACATGCATACTGGTGTGCTACAGACTGACAATTAAGGCAGAGTCTCGATTTAGTGAAACTGATGAGCCTAAATCACTATACAGTATCATTGTTTTACTTTTTGCAGTAGACCTTTCCGTTAGGACTGGGGCCCTCAGTTGTGCCTGTTCACACAGCAAGTGAATGTGCTGCACCAAAGACATAGAATAACGTATTCATGTGTAATAAATTAAAACACACATGACAGGGCCCGTGCTGATGTTACTGGTTTATGGGGGCACTTTGTAACTCAAACCCGAATGCGTTTGAGTCACATACAACTGATTAACGGCCACATTCAAGGACTCAAGTTCAAGTTGCCACCTGATGACGTAAAAAATAACATTTAGGAAACGTCGTAGCTAGGAACACTTTGCTAAATTAACCGTTTGCTGACTTAACGTTACAGATTATAACTCGTACAGGAGTGACAGGAGTGCGCTCGGTACATCGCGGTGCTATAAAACCCGCCTGCTCCGGAGGTCACGCTAGCTGTCATGCCTGTGATGTTACCTTCTGGTGCGGCGGCAGGCTGTAGAAACGCGTGCCCTGGTAGCTGGGACACCGCAGCAGAGGCCCCCTGTGTCTGAAGCCGGAGCCCAGACACGCTGTCCGGGACCCCGCTCCGCAGTGGAACCGCTTCAGAGAACCGGCTCCGGGCACAGAGCGGGTGCTGAGGGTAGTAGCAGGCCCGACCAGGAGGGCACGGGGACAGTGCAGCCCGGCGGACGGCCTGAGCCGCAGGACGAGACGAAGCATTTCGCAGCGGTTGAAACACTAAACAGAGCAGTTGAATTATGTATTTGTCTCACACCGGCATCAGATGTATCCTGGCACTGGGTGTCTATGTGCCTTGAGAACCAGCCCGTACTTACTCCTCACTTTCTAATGACCTCCTCCAGTCCAAAACACAACGCTTTACGCCTTCTCCTGCCGTAGATCCGAAAGAGGCGTCGTAAACATGTCGTAAACCGTGTCCATTCAAATGTCAACCACCCAATACCACCGCCATGCTGAATTTAACTCAGATGCTAAATATAATTGAATGAAATAATAAATAAGACATATATTCATAGCCCGGTGGTTCAAACTATAAACATTATTGAAGTGCTACAAGGCTATATATTTTACTGCAATTAGATCAGCCATCACTGTTTCAGTGAAATATTTGACTGAGAAGCAAAACCCATGAACATTAACAGTATCATAGGATTTATGTAGCTGCCTTTCATAAAGCATATAACTAACCAACAAAAAAAAAAATCACATCCACAGTGTCTGATAGTTACACCCAGCTTATTCTAGTGCTGAAACTAGCTGAAAAAATTGATCTGCAATCATTTTGTTCATCGAATAAGAGTTGTTGTTATTTTGTAAGACATGACAACATTCTCTGGTTCCAGCTTCTCAAATGTGAATATTTGATAAGTTTCCTTTGTCTTCTCCAATTATTAACCCACATATTTGTAAGTGATGAAAATGAAAATGCATGTGAATTTTGTAAGATACAAGACAAGTGTTCAACAGGCAAGAACTGTATCAATATTAAAAACGGATTATCTTTTTAAAAACACTTTATTTAAAATGAACTGTCTTTCTGAAATTCAACAACTGTCTTTTTTTTTTTTTTTTTTTACAGACAGTAACCATATATTATAACCATCTCACAAGTAAATTGTACATTTTACAGTACAGGCATTTATGGCATTCAAACATGTCGATATAAAAGTAGACTGATGCATATTTCAGTTGGCGAACACATTGATAGAAGCAGAGTGAAGGAACAATGTCAAAAGGTCCATCCTGAACGCAAGCGCAAGCGCAAGCGCTTGCGTTCAGGATGGACCTTTTGACATTGTTCCTTCACTCTGCTTCTATCAATGTGTTCGCCCACACACACACACACACACACACACACACACACACACACACACACACACACACACACACACACACACACACACACACACACACACACACACACACACACACACACACACACACACACACACACACACACACACACACACACACACACACACACACACACACACACACACACACACACACACACACACACACACACACACACACACACACTAAATAGTGGAATGGTGTCCAATGTTCCAGGAAAAAAGTCTCCTTTAAATGGCTGATGTCAAAATCACAACTACGGCATCTTTTGGAGCATCTAGAAGCATATTCTAATCTCACACAAATCTCTCTTTAAACAAATAAGAAACGTTAACATTAAAATTAAGGACAAAGTGAAAATTATTTTACACAAATGTACAAAACAATTTCAGAAAGTAAACAAAACAACAGTGCTGTTCATCTGCATTTCTACATGAACATCAACATTCCAGCATTAATTAAATTCACTGACAGCAGTTCAGTTTGAGCATTTCTGTTGTCATGCATGCCAGTGAGCTACAAAATGACATTTAAACCCACATCTGGATTTGGGTCCTATTTAGTAAAACGGAAGTATTTGTTCATTTTATTTTTTGCTAAATATCAATCTCCAGATGACCGTCACCGTCCATTTATTGTGTTATCTTTTATACTGTATGTAATCAACCGTGTGCAGCACCAAAACAAAATGAAGTTGTACAAAGTTTGTCAGACTTTCATTTTTTTAAAAACATTTTTCATGTCAAAATTGTATTTTTTTCTCACACAGAATTTCTTTTTCTAAATTCTTAGATAATACTGTATATTAAATTGATATTCACAGTTAACTGAAATGTACCTTAACTAAATAACAATGGTCAATACATATGTTTAACCAGGTAATCTGGCAACATTTGTTTCATAGACTTCATTGCTGAACAAGGAATTACAAGTTTTTTCCAATTCTTAAATAGAGTACAAACCTCTGGTTTTAACTAGAGGGGAAACACAAGCACAACTGTGGCTTTAGAAAGCAAAAATAATGTTTCTGTCCAGTTTTGATAATACAGTAACGGCCTGGCAATAACAAGCACATGATGGAAATAGCTGTACTTTGTAAGGCACTGAGCTTCACGGTATTCTAGACACAGAGTCTCCAGAGCGGGTTGGGCAATAAGTGTGGTTTAGTACCAGCTGATCAAGCCAAATCACCTGCTGACAAGTCTTACAGTGTTTCGCTAATAATTTAAAACTCAAAAGTGTCCCCTTGTGTCTCTATCGAACAGCTGTCTAGGTGTCTCTCGGATCAGAGTGACCAGGCGCAAAAACAAAGTGTCATGCCCTTCAGCTTGCACCTACAATGGCCTAAGATACAAACGAAAAATGCTTTGTTTACCATGGAGACTCAGGCAAATAAAGAGAGAGGCAGAACTAGCATGCTGTTACCTTTCTTCACCACGGTCCTCCTCTACCCAGGCCACTATTTTCCCTTCCCAGCCTGGAATGATTGCTCCATCCAGGAATACCTGCACACAGACATTAAGAACATACTATCTTCATATACGACTACTCAGCTCTTATCTTTATTATATTAATTATACTGACATTCCTTATGTATGTTGGAATGCATTTTGCACAGATCGAGGACTACGAATTTCATCAGCCATCTTTTAGAGTAAAGCACAAAACAGGCTAGTGCTAAAGTTTACTATTACTGTCAGAGCCTCTTACCTCTTCTTTCACAGTGCCAAACTCCGGATCCAGGGCTTTGAAGTGGTACCGATAGTTTCCTTCTCGATCCACGGCTGCCTTCACATCCTTTAGCATAATCTCACCCAACCTGTACAATGTGTACAAAACGACTCACTCTTCTTGACGGTTTGTGACTTTTATATTTTTTTAATTTCTACCTATGGCGGACGAGTAAACGTATGTGTAAGTATTATAAGCATCACTGCTTGCTGGCAACCAATGGAGACTATGACTACATTCACAAACAAAAACACTTAATATAGACACACACACATACACACACGCACAGCACACACGCACAGCACACACGCACCTCTTCGGTATGTTGATCATGGAAGGTGTTGGGGATTTCCCAATAAAATAAAGGATTTTAGTGGAGGCAGAAGAACCATTGTGGGATTGACAAACCTCTGAAATAAACAACAGAACCATAGATAGTAAAAAGCAGAAGAATTCTGTGTATTCAGGGAGTGCATGTTAAAAACTCCTTACTTGTGCAAGGCCAGGTGTCAGAGTCTGTGTGTTGGCCTTTGCGTCTTGGAGATTTCCCCCTTCCCTGCAAAATTTGGATAAAAGTTGACAGCCCTTCATGATTTTAAACCTCTAAATTTTTCCAAAAGTTACAAGAACTTGCTTGTGTTCGTACCCTGTGCGTATGCAGAACATGCAGTCTGTCGATGAGCGATACTATGCCCTGCTCCAGGGTGTCCAGCGTATGGTGCTGTGGGTCGTGGTCTCTGAAGTTGTTCCTCAGACTCCGAAGTGAATCTCTGAGCAGCTGAACCTCCTCTGCCTGCTGACAGATAAAAAACACAACAAACCAGCTTTAAAGCCACACAGTATTGAGCACATCCTTTCCCCTGACAAATACTGTCTTACAGGTAATTAACATGTCATACAAATTTCTTCAACTTACTTTTCAAGAAAGTTAGAAAATCGGGAATCTGGTGTTTCACGTATAAAATTATAGTAATTAAACTCAATACTGCAAGAGACTAAATTCAGGAGAATGTGAGCGTATACTTGTGAGATGGTTGTTAGAACAATATGAATAGGCCAACTACCCGAATAAGCTTATCAATAAAAACAATACTTACGTCTGACATAGACGGAGCTGGATTTCCAGAGCAAGAATGCCCATTGTTTTCTGTGCTGGTGGGAATCTGAGAAAAAGAAAAGGTGTCATGGCTGCCTGATGCAGACTGAATATGAACCCCAACTGTTTGTTAAGATTTTAGAGCAGAAAGAGTCCGGAGAGAAATAGTATATTACCTGCAAGCTGTTTTTATGCTCCAGCTCTCTTTGCAATTCACTCTGCCAAAGAGACACACAATCAGATCGACACTGATATGAACCGGTGAGATCCTAAAACTTAATTAATTAATATATATATATATATATATATATATATATATATATATATATATATATATATATATATATCTCGACAGAATAAAGTGACTCATTAATTTAAAAAAGGAAGGAGGAACTGAGTAAATGTGCACTTTCCTCTTGCATCAAAGTACATTTTAGTATTAATTTGATGGTAAAAGCTCAAATACAAAACAAATGTCAAAGCAAAACTGTGAAGGGAGTTTCAAACAGTGAGTTAATGATTCACTTTTGGTCTGAGATTTTCATACATAGAATTGAACTGGACAGGAGATTTCGAGCCCCGTACAGCTTGTTTAACCTCCGTTTAAAATCCGAACACTGAATTACATTCCTGCTTTATTTGACTTACTTCAAGCTTGTGTTTGAGTTGCTGCAGCAGTCTGTCCTTCTGTCCCATCTCCTTCTGCACCAAAGACAAAAGGTGGGGTTCATCATTTCGCAAAAACTTAATAAACAGATGCTGTGTAAATAAAAATCAGGATGATTAAACTAAGTTACAGAAAACCTTTAAAGTACCTCACCTTGCATTCCCCCCACATCTTGTTACATTCCTCCAGCTTCCACTGTAGCTCAGCCTATGACACATTTTCATAGAGGAGGGTAATTTGCAATACACACCTAAACTGTACAGTACCTACTGAATACAGTTCTGTAAACAAGTTTTATTATAGTGTTTCAAAGACTTTACATTTACTTAAAAAAAAAAGAAAGGAATATATTTTGTACATTCTGGTTGTTGAGCTCATCCTTCATCATACTGGCTCTGAGGAGCTCTTGCTTCATCTGCAGTATCGAGGCCTCCTGAGTGCACAGTCTCTGCTGCTGGGCGTCCTGCACGTTTACAAACCAACACAAAGTCTATACCTTAGCCAGCAACCATAATTATATTCAACTGGGTAACAACATAAATAACTGCAGATCTGTCCTAGTCTTACCTTGACTCCCTGCAAGTTCCTCATTTCCTGCTTACAGCGCAACAATTCCCTCTAAAGCAAGCACCAAAACAACACCCTCTAAGTGTAAATTGTGTCTAAACAAAAGAAGAACATTGACAGAAAAATAAAACAAATGACACAATTATTTACCTTTAGCTCCCGAGCCTCCTCCATGCTCTGATCCAAACGACTGTGAATGACGACCTGGAAAAAGAGAGAAAAGGGGGATGTGTGTGAGAACCACAATGGACTGAGAAAGAAGGGAAACCGATACCCGTGTCACCCTCTCACCCTCACACACACACAGTAAAGTGATCTATGCTGAACACAAAGAGCTGCTAAAACAAAGTAAAGAAGAGTGTGACATAGATAAGTGAGAGAGCACGGCAGAAAAGGAAAATAAAGATAGAAAAAAGGGATAAAATGTCAACAATAAATGGAGAGGCTCTCACTACCAGTTGTTGTTCAGCATTGCCTTGGTCCAAATTTAAAGACACATCCTGTTCATCCTCAGGCAGCGAACCATGCAGCAGCAGAGCCTTAAAAACAGAGAGGGTACAACATGTGACACCAGTTTGTACTTTGTACACGGAGACCAGTTAAACCAGGAGCTGGTAGGTGGTAGGCATCAGCATGATGCAAACGTCACAGTATCCCACCAGATCCCTAACCCACTCTGCACAGGTACTGCAACCAACTAGTAGGAGGCAGTGGAGCAACACAGGTATGATCTTGCACTTGCAGCTTCCATACCCCCCCCAAAGAATGTGTGTGTTCTGGCCCAGTTTAGCCAGAATATGCACTCAGCACTTCAATATGGAGGAGGAAGAACATAAAGATGCTCTGATTGAAAAACAAATATTGATCTATATTTATACACAGAGGGTTACTCGAGACAGAACTAAAAATACGTGTACCTGTAAAGTAGACACCATTTTACGTGTCTCCTGCACCTCCTTCTCCAAAGTTTCACTGAGGGAAACATCCAACGCCGTCTCCGCTACATCGTGAGATGACTCCACTACACACACACACACACACACACACACACACACACACACACACATGACACAGTGCTATCACATGTCTAGCAATAGATGTTGAGGTTTACTAATTAAATGGCCTGCCGGTATGTGGCGGGACAGAACTCACCACTGCTCTCCTGTTGTTGGTGGTCTTCCGGCGGTCTGTCCGAGTTGCTGCTGGGTGGAGCTCTCGGAGATGACAGTGGACTGACGAGGCTGAGGCTCGAGGGAGACAAAATGCGGATTTATCTATTTATGCATGTTAACATTTACTTACACTCTGTGTAAATAATAGGAAGCTATGTGCTACTGAATACTATTATGACCTTGCTGGGTAACATCAAACTTTGATGTAATATATCTGTAATAATACAGTATATACACATGTGTAATGTAATTAAACTGTCAAACTGAATACATGTCCCACTGAAGCCCTGCCTGCACTTTCAAGAGTGACAAGAAACAAAGTCATTTACCGAAATCGAAAAGACAGTTTTTGAAGATATTGATAGAAACTGTCAAACCTAAAATTTCTATATTTAGATGGAGGGTGTGTGAGAGGGGAATGGGACGGGCAGAAAACAGCAACATGAGAATAACACATATTTTTCCAAAATCCAAACTTGCCAAGAGGAGCAGTTAGTCTTTGTGTGCTTTTGCAAATCAAAGCACTCACAAATTGCACGGTGTGTACAGACATTTCATTTACAGTCTTTTTTCACATTGCATTGTAGAATTTTTAGTTATGGTAAAAAAAACATAAACTCACAACCACAGGAATCCACACCCACAGTGTCTGGTCTTACCATTTAATCTGCGTCCCCCCCATAGTGGGCTACAAGTGGGCTAGACGGTTCATAATGCTTCCAAGGAGCCCAAGTTCCAGCCTGCAAGAGGGACTCTGCCATCAGCATCTCAAAAAAACTCATGACTTTGGGTGATTCTCCGCACTCTCACACACCCTGACCCTCGCCTTCCAGCGAGCTGTCATGGCAACCAACGCAGCAGACACTGCTTAGCATCTCTCAGAGCTCTGTGAAATATGTCTCTCCAAGCGAAACCTCATCATCAATCTAGCAGTAATCATTCACTTCTCTTTATATCCCTATAAACAGATACACTGCACTCACATTGAAACGCACCGAAAATATCACAATAAAAAGAGCACCACAGTACATAACTTGACATGTGACTGAAGAAAACTGAAAAGGCTGATTGTTTCGGTTTTTCTATCATCTGCCTGTGGTCTGCACAGATATCTACAAAGTACTTCACACACCGCTGGGTGAAGTTTTGAGTACTAAAGTCATATGCTGTCATGCAGTGGTACAAACACACATAAGCACACACAAAAAACGCACACAAAAAAGTCTATTACTAAGTGTGGGAATTTTTTTTTCTTCTTAAATGCAAGAAAACCGAGAACTTGATTCAGAATCAGAATAATGTATTGGAGTTGACAGATTTAACTCTGCAGTATGAATAGCAACAAAGCTAAGTTTGTTTTCTCCCAAACACTGAAAACAGTCTGATGTAAAAATACATTGAACAAAAATCTATTTTTTTGTATTTAAAGAAAACATACAAATGGGAAAAGTATTTGCATAATTATACCACTTGTCATTACTAAACTGTAGCAACCTCCTTGATGAATTTAGGCCAACATGCTTTTAGTAAGGTTTTAGTTTTACAATTTCTTTAGCCTGCCATCACAGCCCTGCATTATTATAAATGACACAACCTCACAACATGATCCAGCCCATACTGAGCGTATGATGTATAAAAGTAGGTCCAACCTGTGAGTGTTACAGTATATTTTACAAATGCTTTTTGAAATTATACACATGAATAAATAAAATTATGACTACCCTTGTTCTTCAGAAAACACGTTTCTTATGAGATGTTGGGAAGAAGTTAGTTGTCTACTTTTCCTCTGAAGGTGTGATGATCACCTGAATCAAATCTGCCTTATCATGCTTAAAACATGTTCATATAAATGAAATTACCTGCTAGGCTGGGGATTGTCCGACTCATCCGGAGTTCCTCTTTCATACTGCTTAACCAGTGCACGAACACCACTAAAGGATGACAGACAAAGCAAAGGTTATTCATTTATAAATAAGATCTGGCACCCAGTGTTGATAACTGATGGATAAAGAACAGCCTCATTTCAATAGTTGTGAGGATGTTATTTTGGCCATCGGTTTGTCCACCAGAGGATAGCAAAGACTACACACGTATCTAAGAAATAGATGCTGTGCCGGAGAGCATTTTGGATATTACAGAAAGACACTGGCAGGGATTTGTGTTTATGTTTATGATTATTGTTGTCACCATACCTCTGGAGACGGGTGGTGCGTGTAGGCTGCGAGGCATCAAGTTGCGCGGATGCCAGTGCAGCAGCGGCACCTTGTGCTAGTGCAACAGTGGAGAGCGGGTTGTGGGTGACAGAGCCTCTTGTCAAACTCCTCCCACTTCCAGCCCTGTGATTGGCTGAGGGTTTGAAGTGGGCGGCCAACGCCAGAATTATCCTCATTACAGATTTCAGATTACCATCGACAATGTCTGTGGACAGAAAGGGAACATATGTGCCTTTAGTAATGACTTAATGACAGAACATTTGGTATTAACATGGCATGCAGATATAGGAGCTTTATAACCATGTTTTGCACAGACTATGCTGTGAAATTAAGTTTCACAATGCGCATGACTACCGTTTAATGTGTAGGAACAGCTGCTCGCAAAATTAAGGAAAAGAGAGCAACAAAAAAAAAAAATGATTTTCTGAGATTTACCTCTTGCAGATATGTGTGGCATGTGTATGTGTCTGGAGGAAATGAATTGCAAGACTTGTGCCACATTCTTCCTGCTCTCCTCTTTGTTCTGTGGAGCAACATAGACCCCTTCCAGCGTTTCTCCTGCTGCCGATGTGAATGAGATTAGAGAAAAAAAAAATGATGATGCACCTAAATATTAGACATTTCTACCAGTACCAAATGAGTAGGACTAGATTACAGTTCATGTATAAATATAAATTGCATTTAAACGTTTTTAGCTCATTTATTTATTATATAGAACCCCAAAATACTTCTCCTGACTGTAAAATGTTGCATTTCAAGCTAATCTTCATAATATTTACAATATATTAATAATAACCTTGTCTCCTGAGAACATTTTGTTTCGTATTCTTTCTTCAATATTAATATGCCACATGAGCAAAGTGTAATTACCAACTATCTCTATGAGTTGCATGAGCACCACCCCATCCTGCAGATCATGCCTGAGATTTGTGATGAGCTTCAGGCCCGGTTTCCTCTTCAGCTGAGAGTTCACCCAAGAAACATAGGCTGCCAGCTGCTGCTGCAATCCATGAATCAGATACACACAAATCCAATAAACCACACATACACAACGTTTGGAATGGGGGCCAAAAAAGGCAGAGACCATGGCATAACAAATTAGTTCCTTTGTTTATTATGTTGGGACAAGAGACTAGGGGGGGGGGCAGTCTATTGTCCCACTGCCTATTGAATATAACTTTTGTTGTGAATGTCAATCATAACATTTCGTGTTCAGTCCAGAGTTGCATGGTTCAGTAGACTTCCCATGGATGTAGGTTCCTCTGTATTTCACACGGTTAGGCCTATTACTCCATCTTTACCGGTCTTGTTCAGTCACGTGACAGCCCGTCGTCCGGGATACAACACAAAAAACGCACCCCATTTTGAACACAACAGAGGAAAACAAACCTAAATATGATGTTTGGCATGTGTATGGCTTTTTTTTTTTTTTACACATAAAAACGCTACTTCCTGTCAACCATTACCCTTAACTAAAGCTACCCAATCAACGTTAACCAATTTTAGTTTTCGTCCTAACTTAATAACGTTACAAACTAACGTCAACATTAACTTAGTTGGACAAACTGAAAACATACAGAATATATTTCTCCATTCGTTAAAGTGTGGCACTGTGCTGTTTGCTGTCGAACAGCACATTTAACGGTCTTTCCCTGACCAGGCGTTAATTCAATAAGCATCAACATGAGCGTGAGCTAACTCGTAACTTTAACGCCGGGTGAACGTTACCTCATTGAAGCCTCCGTGGAGAACCTCATCCAGCAAGCTTCCTCTGGAAAGTGACGCGATCATCTTTCAACTGGAAACCCCATTGAAGCCGACTTAACTAACTAGTTGGCTTCATTGATTCACACGACACGCCTGGAGCCCCGTTACTAGCGTTAGCTGCTGCTGTACTCCAGCAAACGTCAACAAACCGAGTGAGCGGAGGGAGGAGACCGCTACGGTTACTCTGGCTGGGAGAGCGGCATCAAGCCACCCAATCACACTAACATTCATAACTTCCGGTGGCAGGTTTCACAATAATACTGCATTTGCAGAACATTCACGGAAACGATATACAAAGGAGTTTCGCCACTCCGCTTGTTAGCCAATTGTTAAAATGCACCCACATTGGTTAACCTGCCACACCCCGAGCCATCCCCTTGTAGTAGAGAGTGTGCAGGGCCAGAGGGGTTGTTCAGTTGAACATAATAATATCATATTAGTCTAGTCTGCCAGACTCATTGATTCTTTATCTGACTGAGATGTTTGTGTGCTTCGACGACGTGGCTCCGGGAGCTGATCACCTACATCTACCACCGGAAGTCTCCGAACTGGCCAAATATTTTTTGAGTGGTCATAGTAACAGTAATATTGAAAAACTTTATTGATAATGTGTCAAAAGTCAGTCAATCAATTCAAGTGGGAGGAGCCAGTCCAATGCGATTTAAAACTAATTAGCATATAGAATGCTTAAACGTTCCATGACATCACCATCACCATAGAATTGTGAGTGATCAAAAGGCACTGATATCTCTCTCTCTCTCTATATATATATATATATATATATATAACTCTTCAACAACCAATATCACCTTCCATACTTCCCAGGATCATTACTTTTTCATTAAGCAACACATTTAACCTTTTTTTGTCATGTTGAGAAGAAGTCTTCGCCTGCTGCAAGCAGGCTATTACAATGCGGATGGAAGTCCAACAGTTTCCTATAAGGAGAGATTGTTCAAGTAAGTTTGTTATATGTTGTGTGGTTAGCATTCTATAAATCTTCACATGAATGAGTCTTTTCTAAAATATGTCAATCTTTTAGGGTTTTTAAGACACGAAAACAGAACAAAATACCTCCAGTTCACCAGGAGGAACTGAATTATAAGTTGATGGACAACCAAGAACAACTGGAGAGGTTTACTAAAACCGAAGAATCAACACATTTCAACTCCATCTACAGGACAGACTTTATAGTTGCATCCAACACTAAAAGACGTGTTTTAACTACAGTCAAGGAACAGTGTATTACAACTACAGACTGTTCCAGCACTGATGGGCAACGAGAAATGACGTATAATGAACTGACGGTGATCAAAATAACTGACAGGACAACAGTTATCGAGCCAAGACGTAGCAACACTCTTGGCAATATATTGAAATGTTTCCTCGTCCTGTTCCTTCTGGTGTTGGGTAAGTGATTATTAACACAATTATTTCGAGTATACATTTTATTTTTTATTTTAGTCCTTACATTAAACATTTCTGAACTTTGTGTCCCTCAGGATTCACACTGTATACACAATACCCACAGACGGTCCAGCAGGAGGTGCAGAAAGAGTGGATAAACATGTTTAATCCCCTGGTAGGCATGATGCCAAACTATTTTAAATGGCACGGGTGAGTCATCTTCATCATCTTCATAACCATTCAACAACACAGATGCCAGGAGCATCTGAAATTCAAACAAAATGGCAAATGGGGACGCATGGATAACTCCTACCTTGATAGTTTCAGGGTTCAAGGTAAGTATAGAAGGTCAATCAATTGTTTCCCTGGCGGAAATCTCACCCGGTCACTCCGGGGAGGTAACAACCTGATCGGCACCATGCAGCGTCTGGCTAAACTCCAGCAACCATCCACACACGTCTTAGGCCCAAATATCCTTAAACTCCTGCCGTAACAGCATTCCCTGTGGCCGGCTCTTGGTGCCAGCGGCCATGCGCGCGCTCGCATTAATTTCACTGCAAGCGTTCGTCATTCAAGGTAAAGACATTAATCAGCATGTCGCACCCAGATCTTCTCCTTGATTATATAAATATGGGCAGACTTTGGCCAGGAGCCTAAAAAACAAACAGATTGTGGCCAGGAGCCTATAGTCGCTGTCCAAACCGTAACATCATTCATTCCCTCGACGGGATTACTGTAAATTAAATAATAGCGAAGGGCCTCAAATAATCTCTACTATAAAAAGGCATCTACAAGGCTGGTCCCGGATCAGGGATAAGAGTCACACAGCTGGAAAAAATGTAATCCCTGTGGTCGCCAGGTAAAAAACAAACAGATTACATTACATGTCATTTAGCTGACGCTTTAATCCAAGCAAATTACAATAAGTGCATTAAACCACGGGTACAACTCAGAAGAAGAATCAAGCCCCGCGCGCTCCGCATTAATTTCACTGCAAGCGTTCGTCATTCAAGGTAAAGACATTAATCAGCACGTCGCACCCGGATCTTCTCCTTGATCTTATAAATATGGGCAGACTTTGGCCAGGAGCCTAAAAAAAAAACAGACTGTGGCCAGGAGCCTAAAAAAAAAACAGACTGTGGCCAGGAGCCTATAGTCGCTGTCCAAACCGTAACATCGTTCAATCTCTCGACGGGATTACTGTAAATTAAATAATAGCGAAGGGCCTCAAATAATCTCTACTATAAAAAGGCATCTACAAGGCTGGTCCCGGATCAGGGATACTAGAGTAATGTAATCCCTGTAGTCGCCAGGTAAAAAACAAACAGATTACATTACATGTCATTTAGCTGACGCTTTTATCCAAGCAAATTACAATAAGTGCATTAAACCACGAGTACAACTCAGAACAACAAGAATCAAGCCCCGTGCGCTCCGCATTAATTTCACTGCAAGCGTTCGTCATTCAAGGTAAAGACATTAATCAGCACGTCGCACCCGGATCTTCTCCTTGATCATATAAATATGGTCAGACTGTGGCCAGGAGTCTAAAAAAAAAACAGACTGTGGCCAGGAGCCTAGTCGCTGTCCAAACAGTAACATTGTTCAATCTCTCGACGGGATTATTGTAATTAATTAAATAATAGCGAAGGGCCTCAAATAATCTCTGCTATAAAAAGGCATCTACAAGGCTGGTCCCGGATCAGGGATACTAGAGTAATGTAATCCCTGTAGTCCCCAGGTAAAAAAAACAAAAAACTGGCAACACATGGGCCTTGTGTTGCCAGTGCTGCATTTAAAAGGCCCTCTGGTCTCAGGAGCTGTCTGTAGGAGAGTATGGTTTCAGGGGGTGCTTTTGACTCAGTCAGTCAGTCAGTTAGTTAGTTAGTTAGTTAGTTAGTTAGTCAGTCAGTCAGTCAGTCAGTCAGTTAGTTAGTTAGTCAGTCAGTCAGTTAGTCAGTCAGTCAGTCAGTCAGTTAGTTAGTTAGTCAGTCAGTCAGTCAGTCAGTCAGTCAGTCAGTCAGTCAGTCAGTCAGTCAGTCAGTCAGTCAGTTAGTTAGTCAGTCAGTCAGTCAGTCAGTCAGTCAGTCAGTTAGTTAGTCAGTCAGTCAGTCAGTCAGTCAGTTAGTTAGTTAGTCAGTTAGTTAGTCAGTCAGTCAGTCAGTCAGTCAGTCAGTTAGTTAGTTAGTCAGTTAGTTAGTTAGTTAGTCAGTCAGTTAGTTAGTTAGTTAGTTTCTACCAGTTTGCATGTCAGTAGAAAAGCGTGTGTTAGTTTTGCAAGTTTGTATTTGTTCGAGAGGACAATGTACATTGATGAACACTTTAAATTAAAATGTAAATGCACCCAATTACAGCCGCAAGGCTCATTTCCATTGCCTGTCCCCCTGCCAGAATGTACAGACTAAGTGTCCTAGAGGAAAAGCTGCCAATACACAACAGTAATAGTAACAGTAATAAAAAGTTAACAATAAATAAAAAAAGAAGCCCATATATATATAAAAGAAACAACAGAAAATTAAAGCTGCACGTCGCGGGTACTGGCAGGTTTTGCTTTACCTCCCATGTAGCCTCAAAAAGCAAAAGGCACTGGTAATGGTACTCCTGGTTTACTGGGATGGGATTTGATTCCCGGCAGTGTCCTGCTACTTGTTTGGCATAAATAAACATGGAAGGCCATAATATTTTCCTTGTCACTGTTTCTGAAAATAACCTGTACATAGATTTATTTACAATAATTCAGATGGCCATAACATATGTATGAGATAACATTTTCTGACTGTTGTGGCCACATCTTTACAGATTGACTCCATTGTTTTTACAAATCAAGCATTACGTTATGGTTGGACCACAAAACAGAGTGCAGGTGGGACAAGAGGAGGTGGACTTTATGTCTATACATGTGTCTCTATGTGGTGAGAATACTCAACCGGCTGTTGGAATTCCAATCTGAAGTACAGGTCTTTCTGATCGAGCACAGATCTCCTCATGCCACCTGGTTACAGGACACAGACTGGCTTGCAAAGCTGTGCTATCTGGCAGATATATTCAGCAAACTGAAGGAACTGAATGTGTCTCTGCAGGGCAAGGACACCAGCATTTTAAACCTGTATGACAAGGTGGGTGCCTTCCTGAAGAAAGCCGAGCTGTGGAGAAGGTCCTCTGCACAGGGGGAGTTCACCTGCTTTCCTCAGGTGGAGGATTTTCTCTCTAGTGGGGATGTGAGCTCCAGTCAAGTCAGTTATAGTGGGACATTTGACCAACTTGATTCAAGATTGTCATTCCTACTTTCCTGACGTGGAGGAGAAATCTGCAGAGCTGGATTGGGTGAGAAACCCATTTATTCTGTCCGAAGCAAGTGGAAGCAAGCTACCTGTCACTTATCAGGAAAAAGTCACACAGTTTGGGGTGTGTGTGAAGCAGGAGCACCCTGACCCGGGACAGAAAGCTTTGGAGCAGCTTCTACCATTTGCCTCCACATATCTGTACTTATCTGTAATACTCCTTATTATCAGGCTGCTCTAATAAGTCTCTTAAGTCCCTCCAGTTGATCCAGAATGCTGCAGCTCGTGTACTCACAACAACTAAGAAAAGAGATCACATTACTCCTGTATTAGCTGTTCTGCACTGGCTCCCTGTAAAATCAAGAATCACATTTAAAATTCTTCTCCTCACCTACAAAGCCTTGATTGTTGATGCACCATCATATCTTAAGGAGCTTGTAGTACCATATTGCCCCACTAGAGAGCTGCGCTCACTAAATGCAGGGCTACTCGTGGTTCCTAGAGTCCTAAAAAGTAGCATGGGAGCCAGAGCCTTCAGTTATCAAGCTGATCTTTTATGGAACCATTTTCCACTTTCAGTCCGGGAGGCAGACACAGTCACCTCATTTAAGAACAGACTTAAGACTTTCCTCTTTAATAGTGCTTATAGTTAGGGCTGAATCAGGTTTGCCCTGGTCGAGCCCCTTGATATGCTGCTATAGGCTTGTAGGCTGCTGGGGGATGTTTTAGGATACACTGAGCACCTATCTCCTCTTCTCTCTCTCCTTATGGATGAATTTACATCTCTCCATTGCACCTTATTAACTCTGCTTCCTCCCCGGAGTCTTTGTGACTTCACGTCTCATAGGGTCCATTGGACCTGGCTGTGTCTGATGCCTCTTGCCTGGTGAGCCGGCCTCCTGCCTTGGCCCTGCTGATGCGCCCCACGCCCCCTCCTCTCTACCTCCTTATGTTTCATGGAGGTCCATTCATACATTGTCATATTTATGTAATGTGTTTATGTAACTTTGTAAATGCTGTTCATTCTGTACACATGACATCTATTGCTTCTGTCCATCCGGGGAGAGGGATCCTCCTCGGTTGCTCTCCTGAAGGTTTCTTCCCTTTTTTCCCTGTGAAAGGTTATTTTTGGGGAGTTTTTCCTTATCCGAAGTGAGGTCCTGGGACAGGGATTTCGTATGTGTACAGATTGTAAAGCCCTCTGAGGCAAATTTGTGATATTGAGCTATACAAAATAAACGGAATTGAATTGAATATCTGTGAGGCCTCCTTCTCTGCAATGACTGTGATCAAAACGAAGCAAAGAAACAGACTGTGCCTGGAGAAGAGCTTGATCACAGCAGTGAGAACCACTGGACTAAAGCATGGAACATTTTTAACATAAGAATCACACAAAAATCAAAATGGCTGACTTCCGGTAACGTTTAGAGCATGGTCCCAAGAGACTTTCATGCTTAGCTTTCGTGCTAAGTTAAGTTACGTTTCGAGCATGTTACATTGGCTTATTCGGTCACGGTGAAGGATCAAACTTCGCCGATCAAACTTCGCCGATGCTCCGACTCGCCGCACTTCAATGAATCCATACAATCTTCACAGTGAAGCATTATCAAAGTATTACGTCTATTCTGACACATTCTGAGAGGGATCTGATTAATCTGTGAGGAGAAGGGTATAAAAGTAGAAAACATGTAACTTAATGTTGCTACTAGGTGGCGCTATGACTAGAATTCAAAATTATCATATGGATCGGACGCAGAGTTTAGGAGAAAATCGAAAAAATTTGTTTTTTACTAAATTCAAAATGGCGGAAAATCTGATAGGCACATTTTATAACCACCAATTACTTTTTTGTAGAGCAGGTCCTAGTGGACATGTGTACCAAATTTCAAGTCAATCAGTCATTGTTAGCAAAAACCGTGGGCTTTCTGCCTCAGGGCACTATAGAGACATTTCAGTATATCAAAATGCGAGTTCGCCATAATGTCGTGTGCCAGTCCTGATATGCATGGGAAATTTAAGAACGTTTGGGATATGATAAAGGCCCCAAAAGGGCAACATTCCTTAGAGATAAGAATAATAAGAATTCCTCATAAAATAATAGGTTCCTCTACGACGAAGTCGTCACAAGGACCCTAAAAAAATCAGTGTAAGGAAGACATTTCACATACATCATATTGCACACCGATAAATTGCACATAAGGGCATTAATTAATTTGCACATTTACGGTTTCATTCATTCATATAACATTAATACATCACATATCCATGACAGTACTAATACTGCTAACCCAGGTTAAACTATCTATGTGCATAAGTTTGGGTGGACAACAGCCATCCCTTCATGTGCTTTTTGAAAGTGCTGAAGGTTGGGCACTCCCTAACAGATGATGGTAATGTGTTCCAGAGGGTGCCGCGTTTGACAGACAGAACCGTCTGACCACAGGTGGTCCGCCTGTGTGGGATGACACAGTCGCCTCTGTGGAGGCTCTGGTGACTCTAGTCACTGGGCCGCAGACAGGTCTGTTTGATGTACTCGTTCAGCGGAGCAGGTGCCAGACCATTTAGGGCTTTGTAAATGATGCTGGCTTCTTTAAGGCTGATAAGGTTGTTAAAACTTAAAAATGTATGTTTGTTCAGGATGTGGCAGTGATGATGGGTTTGCGGTTTCTTGTCAAAGACTTTGAGTGCTCTCTTATACAGAGATTCTATGGGTTTGAGTGTTGTTGTGCACGTGAGTGACCAGATTTGATGATCTACAGTGTCAAAAGCTCTCTTGAGATCTAGAAAGATAGCACCGACACATGCATTGCTGTCCAACAGACCCTTGATCTTTTCAATGAGGACACATAGGGCCGTATCAGTTGAGTGGTGGGCACGAAAACCAAACTGCATAGGATGCAACAGGGGATGGTCTTTGCTGAGATGCTCCACAAGAAGTCGGGCAACCCATTTCTCTGCTATTTTTGATATTATCGGTAAGATGCAAATTGGTCTGTAGTTAGACATGTTAGATTTTTTTCCCAGATTTGAAGATTGGGGTTACCACCGCCACCTTCCAGGCTGAGGGGACCACTGCATGTTTGAGGGATAGGTTGACCAGATGAGTTACGGGTTGGACCAAGGAGTCCTTATGTTCTTTATAAAAGTTGCAGTTAAAGCCAAATACATCCTTGGCTTTGGAGCTTCTCATACCACTAATGGAGCTCTAGCGCAAGTTCAGACAGGAAGACCATACCCCTCAGCCTGCCATCTATTCCACACATTCCTGCCAATCATTCCTCACGCATGCTCACTCATTGTTTACTTGCTGTCATTGTTCTGCGCCGTCAATCATGACACCAGCTGCGCAGATCAGCTGATCCCCTCTATCCAATAAGCACATGGAAACATTGACACGGTTAGCCAATCATCTTGGTGCTGTCTCGTTTAAATGTGACTGTCTCTCTACCTTCAGTTCTTTCATGCTGCTGTTACGCACCCCTACACTTCCCCATCTCCGCCCAGTCTCCATGGATCCATCAGCTTCATAAACTCATCATTCCATCAGCTCATCAGCCACCACCAGGTCCGGACTCCACGGGGGGATCTATCTCGTTGCTGATCGGGGCAGTCGGCCCTCAATTGCAAATCTCCCCACAGAGTCCAAGCGCCAAAGACTCTGAGACTTCATCATTTCATATCATCTGTTAACAATACACATGCATCCTTTCTTTATCTAACTGGTCTCTCCCTGATTGAAATGAGTTTGGCTACCTCTGAGTCAGTTATTTCAGTGATCTTAAAAACAGGTTGGATAGAGTTGACCGGGCTCTCACTGCAATCAGGAGAGGAGAAGAGCTTGGCTATCTCATCCACAGACTCCAAAAAAGTGGTTTAGACTAGTAGCCAGAGTGATGGGATCCCTCACTAGAGAGTTATTTATAGAGAGCTCTAGTTCCTTGTCCTGTTTACATTTACGACGAACCAATTTGTTAATGTTTTGCTAGATAATATTTCTGTTACCTTGTGCATTTGCAATGATTTCCAGGAAAAATGTGGCTTTAGCCTTACGTAACGTCTGAGTAACTTTATTTTTTGCTCGTTGTAAATTTGTATCTGCCTGTACCCAGGCTGGTCTTCAGTGACTGTTTCAACAGTGTGTCTCTAGCAGACATGAGCACTCTACATTCCTCATTGACCCATCTTCACCTTATTTCTCCCTCTACTGATGAAAGGGGCCATAATGTCTTTGACTGACCTGTTAAACAGATCACCACCACTCTCAGGGTTCATACATGTGAGTAATTTGGCCCAGTTGTATTTGTGTAGGGCTGCCGCTAGGTTATGTTGCTGTTTTTTTGGTATGAATTCATAACAGGGCATGGAATTAACTGGTTTTGAAAAGGAGTTGGAGAATCATGACTCTGGAGAAAAGAATTGCATTGTGATCCGAGAGACCTAAACTTGTACATGTGTATATACTTGTACATGTATATGTGTATATACTTGTACATGTGTATATACTTTTACATGTATTTGTGTATATACTTGTACATATGTATATACTTGTGAGCGCCGCGGAGCATGTCGGAAAGAAACTCTCACAAGAACTCAAATAAATGCCCGTCAGATATCAAAACACATTTGGGGGGAATTGATGACAGAGAGTCATTGTTATTCTTAAATACTGATGAATGAAGAAAAAAATTGGGCTCCAGCAGAAGGGGCACTTTTCTCATCCTGGACATGAGCAACACTTTCCAGCTCATTCTTGGGGATCCCGAGGCGTTCCAAGGCCAGCCGGGAGATATAATCCCTCCAGCGTGTCCTCGGTCTTCCCCGGGGCCTCCTACCAGTTGGACGTGCCCGGAAAACCTCTAATGGGAGGCGTCCAGGAGGCATCCTGACTATATGCCCGAACCACCTCAGCTGACTCCTTTCGACACGAAGGAGCAGCGACTCGACTCCAAGCTCCCCCCTGATGTCCGAGCTCCTTACCCTATCTCTAAGGCTGAGCCCGGCCACCCTACGGAGGAAGCTCATTTCGGCCGCTTGTATACTTGTACATGTGTGTACATGTATGTGTATATACTTGTACATGTGTATGCTTGTACGTGTATATACTTGTACATGTGTATGCTTGTACGTGTATATACTTGTACATGTATAGGTTGTAGTGTCACGGGCTGTCGCTAGGACAGGCTAGCCTGGGGCGGTGCCAAGAGAGAGATGAACACAGGCACGTCCGAGGGTATTTAACAAAAGTCCAGGTTTATTTCCCATCCCACCAGCAAGGTAACATTCAAAAACAACAAAGTATCAAAAAAAAGGTCCAGTTAGATAACGCAAAACATCCCGGAGGAGAAAGTGGTTAATTAACCAAACAAAAACTCAATCCTGGTGAATCCAGGCTACGAGGTCCTCTCCCTTGTTGTCCTCTTCCAGGTGCTCGTGGGTTCACCTTCCGCTCTCCCTTCTCCTTCCCAGGTGCTCTCCCTTAAGTCTCCCAGCCCTGCCTCAATCAGGTGCCTTAAGCAGCTGCAGCTGGGTGAGCGGTGAGGCAGGCTGGGAGATGTAGTTTTTGCACTGGTGGCCACTCTGTAGCGCCCATCCACTACCTGTCCCCTTGTGATGCCACAAGGTGTATATACTTGTATATGTGTATATACTTATATGTGTATATACTTGTACATGTATGTATACATGTGTATATACTTATACGTGTATGTACATGTATGTAAATACTTATAGTGTATACGCCTGTACATGTGTGTATGCTTGTACATGTGTATATCCTTTTACATTTGTGTGTGTATGCTTGTACATGTGTATATCCTTGTACATGTGTGTATGCTTGTACATGTGTGTATGCTTGTACATCCGTGTATGTGTGTATATACTTGTGCAAGTGTATCTGTGTATATACTTGTACATGTGTATGTACTTGTACATGTGTATATATTTGTACATGTATATATACTTGTACATGTGTGGAGACTTGTACATGTGTGGAGACTTGTACATGTGTGTACATGTATATGTGTATATACTTGTACATGTGTATGCTTGTACGTGTATATATTTGTACATGTGTGTATATACTTGTAGATGACCTCCTAATTGCATCAGATAAAGGACTCATCTCCGTACTGGTATTATTAGACCTTGGTGCTGCGTTCGACACCATTGATCATGACATCCTACTACAGAGACTGGATCAGTCGATTGGCATTTCAGGTACCGCACTAAGTTGGTTTAAATCCTATTTATCAGATCGATCTCAATTTGTATTTGTAAACGATGAAGCCTCAATGACCACCAACGTTAATCACGGAGTTCCACAAGGTTCTGTGCTTGGACCAATTTTATTTACCTTATATATGCTTCCTTTGGGCAATATTATCAGGAAACACTGCATAAACTTTCATTGCTATGCAGACGATACTCAATTATATCTATCGATCAAACCAGAGGAGACCAACCAGCTCGCTAAAATTCAAGAATGTCTTAAAGACATAAAAACATGGATGACCTGCAACTTCCTGATGTTAAACTCAGACAAAACTGAAGTTATTTTACTGGGCCCTGAACACCTCAGAGATCAATTATCTGGTGATGTGGTTTCTGTAGATGGCATTTCCCTGGCATCCAACACCACTGTAAAGAATCTAGGCGTTATCTTTGACCGAGACTTGTCCTTTAACTCCCACGTTAAGCAAATCTCAAGGATTGCAATTTTTCATCTACGTAACATTTCAAAAATCAGGCACATCTTATCTCAAAAAGATGCAGAAAAGCTGGTTCACGCGTTTGTTACTTCCAGACTAGATTACTGCAACTCCGTATTATCAGGCTGCTCTAATAAGTCTCTTAAATCCCTCCAGTTGATCCAGAATGCTGCAGCTCGTGTACTCACAAAAACTAAGAAAAGAGATCACATTACTCCTGTATTAGCTGCTCTGCACTGGCTCCCTGTAAAATCAAGAATTACATTTAAAATTCTTCTCCTCACCTACAAAGCCTTGATTGGTGATGCACCATCATATCTTAAGGAGCTTGTAGTACCATATTGCCCCACTAGAGAGCTGCGCTCACTAAATGCGGGGCTACTTGTGGTTCCTAGAGTCCTAAAAAGTAGGATGGGAGCAAGAGCCTTCAGTTATCAAGCTCCTCTTTTATGGAACCAGCTTCCACTTTCAGTCCGGGAGGCAGACACAGTCACCTCATTTAAGAACAGACTTAAGACTTTCCTGTTTGATAGTGCTTATAGTTAGGGCTGAATCAGGTTTGCCCTGGTCGAGCCCCTTGATATGCTGCTATAGGCTTATAGGCTGCTGGGGGACGTTTTAGGATACACTGAGCACCTATCTCCTCTTCTCTCTCTCCTTATGGATGAATTTACATCTCTCCATTGCACCTTATTAACTCTGCTTCCTCCCTGGAGTCGTTGTGACTTCACGTCTCATAGGGTCCATTGGACCTGGAAGTGTCTGATGCCTGGTGAGCCGGCCTCCCGCGTTGGCCCTGCTGATGCCCCGCCCCCTCCTCTCTACCTCCTTCGGTTTCATGGATTGGAGTTCCATTCATACATTGTCATATTCATGTAATGTGTTTATGTAACTTTGTAAATGCTGTTCATTCTGTACACATGACATCTATTGCTTCTGTCCATCCGGGGAGAGGGATCCTCCTCTGTTGCTCTCCTGAAGGTTTCTTCCCTTTTTTCCCTGTCAAAGGTTATTTTTGGGGAGTTTTTCCTGATTCGATGTGAGGTCCTGGGACAGGGATGTCGTATGTGTACAGATTGTAAAGCCCTCTGAGGCAAATTTGTAATTTATACAAAATAAACTGAATTGAAATTGAAAATGTGTGAATGCTTTTACATGTGTATGTGTATATAATTGTACATGTATGTGTCTATACTTGTACATGTATAAGTGTATATACTTGTACATGTATAGGTGTATATACTTGTACATGTATGTATACATGTGTATATACATATATGTTATATACATGTACATTTATGTATATACTTATACAGTGTATACATTTGTGTGTGTATGCTTGTCCATGTGTATATACTTGTACATGTGTATTTACTTGTACATGTGTGTATGCTTGTACATGCGTGTATGCTTGTACATGTGTATATACTTGTACATGTGTGTATGCTTGTACATGCGTGTAGGCTTGTACATGTTTATGTATGTGTCTGTGAGTCAGTCTGTGTTACTGTACTCATAAGTATGTACTTGTTCAGCACACAATGGTTATGGTTATATTTAGCTATTATTATTATTTACATATTATCTTTAGAGCACAACACCAAAGAGCCACAAGGCCATTAGCGATAAGGAGTGGATGGCAAGGCTGAGGGCGTTTGCCAGCTCTGGGGTTTGGCCTTCTGGAGGAGGCAATAGACCAGCCCCAAGGCAAAAGAAGTGGCACACCCTCTATCAGCAGGTACAGTATAACAAAAAATAATTACCCATTACATATTAGTGTCACTAGTATGCCATGCACTTGTTTACACATATGAAATATGATCCTGCAGATAATGTCAATCAGACGTAGTACACTGAGTGACTCACTCCAGGCTAAATATCAATTCTTACCATTTCAGATTGAGAAATGCCCCCATGGCCTGTAATTGCAGATTCCACGGCGTTATGGTGATCTGTTTAAGAATGAAGTCTCTTTATTGTTCATCTTGCATTGCATGTCTGTTACAATGCTGTAATGCTGTTGCTGTTAAAATCTTCTGCTGTTGTTCCACAGTCCGTGGCTTCAGCACCGGCTCAGCTGCTATTCCACAGTCCGTTGCCTCAGACTTAGCGCGGCCTTTACTGCGACCCACTCTAAATGTGTCAATGGTGAATAGATGTTTTAGTAATTCAAGTTTAGAATTAATTATTGTGTATGTGTTGCATCTTCAAATTAACTCTGGTTCTTCTTTGGTGGGTCACAGTCTGCCTCACTAAAGCCACAATTAGTGGCTAGGAGGACCCCCAGTCCTTCTCCTCTTTTTATATCCTCTGTGAGGAACCCAGCAGCCCTGCTCCTCTTCTTCTTCCTCCTCCTCCTCAATCCTCTGTGAGGATACCCAGCCCAGCTGGAAACTACAGCATTGCAGAAGATGCTGTGAGTACTGTGCAGCTTACTGTATTGGTCTTGCTTTATTGTAAGTCATTTGTTGTGTAGCCTTTATTTATGCATACACCTAATTATTATTTGTTGCTGTCATCACAGGGTGAGTCTGGAGGAGTTCAGCTAGCCGCTGCTGGGACTGCAGTTTCATTCTGGTTGCCAAGTAAAATGATTTCTAACACCCTCTTTCCCTCTGGCAAACTGCGGCCAGATTTGAAGCTGTGGTACGAGCCCCCTGTCCCGGCCCTCATCTACCATCAGACACCAACACCCAACCACTTTTGAGTCGGCTGGACATGGGGAGGTCCAAGTCCCCGAAAATAAGCAGGACTTCACTCCAGGGTTGGATAGTGTCAAGAGGCACAGCCTTACCACCACTGGCCCACTTGCACAGTGGCCTGATTGCTGCTGCCTGATAGAGAGGTATTCATCAGGCTGTGTCTCATACACCGTAGTCCCAAGAAGAAGGTGGCTGGGGCGGTGTCCAAATGGGTGCTGATCCTTGATGACTATAGAAAAGTCAGGCAGTGCATTCTGGACAACGGGACAGTTATGCAGCAGACCACCTTGCAGCTGGTGGACGTGAGCCATACCACCCTGGTGCAATGGCACAATAAGAGGGTGAAGAAGCAGGACAATTCAGTGGTCATACAATGGTTAAATATGCGGAGTCACATGTCCCTGGCAGATCACTCTCTTATTTGTGCCACTCACCCACCAGCATCAACACCCACCGTGCCGAACCCGGCACACCTATATGTCCAGCAGCACTGTCGGACAGGCAAAATTAAAGAGGAAGTCGGAGCGGCAGCTCT
Source organism: Cyclopterus lumpus (assembly GCF_009769545.1). Taxonomy (NCBI): domain Eukaryota; kingdom Metazoa; phylum Chordata; class Actinopteri; order Perciformes; family Cyclopteridae; genus Cyclopterus; species Cyclopterus lumpus. The sequence continues at coordinate 10,352,293 of NC_046979.1, forward strand.
TTCCTCCTCCATCCGTGGCCCCTCAGCTGGTGATTCGACAGCAACCTTTCCTTCTCCCATCCCATGCCACAAGGTAGTTGTTCCCCGCTTCACCCTCGGTCCCTCAGAGGCTTGCTCCTGCCCCTGCCCCTGCCCACAGAAAGCTTACGAGAAAAGTACTACACAACACATGCAACAAATGCGGGCAGTTCAGGACTGTAGAGACTGGGCACAGTTAATACAAGGGGGTAATTTACTGCCCCTCGGTAGAGACTGTTTCAAAGGAGCAGTGGTTGGAGAACAGGCGAAAGAAGTAACTCTTTCGTTGATTATCACCTGACACTGGACGTTACTCTTGTATATAGTTGTCTAATATGTTTATTTTATTATTGTGTGTGCTGTTATATTGTTGTATTATATGTGATTTTATATTATATTATACATTACAGACTGGTGTTTTTATATCTTGTCCTCATTCATTTAAATAAAAATTTGCTTTTCTCATACATTTTGTTTTCAAACTCTTGTTTTCAAATCAATATCGGGGGAATAGATGCACTTTTATTATGAATATAATAAATCTCAATCCTGCCGGAGTTGGGATTTTAAACCCTTCAACAAACAACGAATTTCACCTTCCAGACTCACCTGCATAATAGTTAGTCCAATGGATTTGGTTGAAAATGAAACGCTAGCAGGATAACGTGAACACGGAAACACATGTAGGGATACCCCCATTCGTCCTAATGGGGGTATTCCTACTAGCGTCCCTCGTGTGACGTAATCTTTGGGATACAGGGTTGTACAGGGTGGTGTAGTCCCGTGGGCTTCATCAGTGGCGGATTTAGCAAATTGGGGGCCCAAGGCGAAGGTATGTATGGGGCCCCCCCATCCGATCTTTAAAAGAACGAAAAAAGATTTTACCGACTGAATGGTGGATAGGCAGGTAAAGCTAATCTACAGGGAAGTAAAGGTTGGAGAGGAAAAAAAAAACCTTCCCCTTTAAACCCTGCATACACTTCTTTACTCCAAAATGAAGATGGAAAGCAGAGAACACACAAAGTGTAGCACTACACAAACTAATAGTCACGATGGAACCGAACAGAGAATAAAGTTTCAGATAACATCTGTCTTTGCCAAAATGCCAGGAAAACCAGCACTGTTTATTGTGTGTGTGTGTGTGTGTGTGTGTGTGTGTGTGTGTGTGTGTGTGTGTGAGTGAGTGAGTGAGTGAGTGAGATTGTTCTCCACATCACACGCTTCTGACACAGAGTCCTACTTGTTGACATTTTCTTACAGGTCTTCACACCAACATGATGCGCAGATGTAGGAGCTGTACCTGTAAAATAATAATGATAGTAATAATAAAAAACATTGTCACCAACTAACTATGAACAAAATTAGCTCCTTTCTTTTATCGTGAAGTGAGAGGATAACAACAAACAACAGCAGTCCATCATTGGGATTAAGAAATAGGATTTTTTGCATTGTTAAATGATTACCTTCTCTCTTGGCCAGGAGCCTAAAAGAAAAACAGACTGTGGCCAGGAACCTAGTCGCTGTCCAAACAGTAATATCGTTCAATCTCTCGTCGGAATTACTGTAAATTAAATAATAGTGAAGGGCCTCAAATAATTTCTACTATAAAAAGGCATCTACAAGGCTGGTCCCAGATCAGGGATAAGAGTTACACAGCTGGAAAAAATGTAATCCCTGTGGTCGCCAGGTAAAAAACAAACAGATTACATTACATGTCATTTAGCTGACGCTTTTATCCAAGCAAATTACAATAAGTGCATTAAACCACGAGTACAACTCAGAACAACAAGAATCAAGCCCCGCGCGCTCCGCATTAATTTCACTGCAAGCGTTCGTCATTCAAGGTAAAGACATTAATCAGCATGTCGCACCCGGATCTTCTCCTTGATCATATAAATATGGGCAGACTTTGGCCAGGAGCCTAAAAAAAAAACAGACTGTGGCCAGGAGCCTAGTCGCTGTCCAAACCGTAACATCGTTCAATCCCTCGACGAGATTACTGTAAATTAAATAATAGCGAAGGGCCTCAAATAATCTCTGCTATAAAAAGGCATCTACAAGGCTGGTCCCGGATCAGGGATACTAGAGTAATGTAATCCCTGTAGTCCCCAGGTAAAAAAAACAAAAAACACTGATAGCACTTCAGTGGCACTTACTTACTGTAATTTGGCTCTCTTAAAGAAACGTTACTTCTTGATTCTTGTCGTTCTGAGTTTGTCATATAAATGTGGTCAGACTGCCCCCAGTAGCCTAGGCGCTGCCCAAACCGTAACATTGTTCAATCTCTGGCATTTCCCTGTTTGACGACCCTCTCGGCCACTGGTCGTCAGGAGAGAGAAAACACCTGAGGTATTCAACAGCACTGGCAACACATGGGCCTTGTGTTGCCAGTGCTGCATTTAAAAGGCCCTCTGGTCTCAGGAGCTGTCTGTAGGAGAGTATGGTTTCAGGGGGTGCTTTTGACTCAGTCAGTTAGTCAGTTAGTTTGTCGCAGCAACCCCGGTTCGAATCCGGGTCACGGCAGGGGGCTTCCAGTTGTGCGTGGTTCAAGCTCTTATTGTTGTTGTCATGTACTCTGGCATGTGTCTCATTTAACACAGTTTCAAACTTGACAGCTCCAGACACGTTCTTTCGACGTTAAGCCCGATGCTTTCCGACTACACCCGCCCAGAGTTCTCCATGCAGTTCTACAAAAAAGAAAAAAAGCGCGCTTTTGCATGAAACGCTGGCAGATGGAGGCATTTCCCACAATGCACCATGAGTAGGGCTAGTGGCGCAATGGACAACGCGTCTGACTACGAATCAGAAGATTCCAGGTTCGACTCCTGGCTAGCTCGTACAATTCTTTAACTTGTCTATCAGTTGAACAAGTTCTTGCATCGCAAACTGGGTATAAAAACTCATCTGACAACTCCTATGTAGGGCAGAGCAAAGGATAAAGCACCTGTCTGGAGGTTGAACATTTAGCTATCTTGTACATTTCTTGAACTTCAAAATCACTTGCTGCTAGTTTGCAAAGTTCCAGCTCTCTTACCTATTAATTCAAGTGCACTTATAGCTGGAAAAAGGCCCGAATGATGTGTGAGCTGCCTTTCATCACAGAAAAGAAGAACTCTGATTACCAAGTGGCCGTGATCGTATAGTGGTTAGTACTCTGCGTTGTGGTCGCAGCAACCCCGGTTCGAATCCGGGTCACGGCAGGGGGCTTCCAGTTGTGAGTGGTTCAAGCTCTTATTGTTGTTGTCATGTACTCTGGCATGTGTCTCATTTAACACAGTTTCAAACTTGACAGCTCCAGACACGTTCTTTCGACGTTAAGCCCGATGCTTTCCGACTACACCCGCCCAGAGTTCTCCACGCAGTTCTACAAAAAAGAAAAAAAGCGCGCTTTTGCATGAAACGCTGGCAGATGGAGGCATTTCCCACAATGTACCATGAGTAGGGCTAGTGGCGCAATGGACAACGCGTCTGACTACGAATCAGAAGATTCCAGGTTCGACTCCTGGCTAGCTCGTACAATTCTTTAACTTGTCTATCAGTTGAACAAGTTCTTGCATCGCAAACTGGGTATAAAAACTCATCTGACAACTCCTATGTAGGGCAGAGCAAAGGATAAAGCACCTGTCTGCAGTCTGGAGGTTGAACATTTAGCTATCTTGTACATTTCTTGAACTTCAAAATCACTTGCTGCTAGTTTGCAAAGTTCCAGCTCTCTTACCTATTAATTCAAGTGCACTTATAGCTGGAAAAAGGCCTGAATGATGTGTGAGCTGCCTTTCATCACAGAATAGTAGAACTCTGATTACCAAGTGGCCGTGATCGTATAGTGGTTAGTACTCTGCGTTGTGGTCGCAGCAACCCCGGTTCGAATCCGGGTCACGGCAGGGGGCTTCCAGTTGTGAGTGGTTCAAGCTCTTATTGTTGTTGTCATGTACTCTGGCATGTGTCTCATTTAACACAGTTTCAAACTTGACAGCTCCAGACACGTTCTTTCGACGTTAAGCCCGATGCTTTCCGACTACACCCGCCCAGAGTTCTCCACGCAGTTCTACAAAAAAGAAAAAAAAGCGCGCTTTTGCATGAAACGCTGGCAGATGGAGGCATTTCCCACAATGCACCATGAGTAGGGCTAGTGGCGCAATGGACAACGCGTCTGACTACGAATCAGAAGATTCCAGGTTCGACTCCTGGCTAGCTCGTACAATTCTTTAACTTGTCTATCAGTTGAACAAGTTCTTGCATCGCAAACTGGGTAAAAAAACTCATCTGACAACTCCTATGTAGGGCAGAGCAAAGGATAAAGCACCTGTCTGGAGGTTGAACATTTAGCTATCTTGTACATTTCTTGAACTTCAAAATCACTTGCTGCTAGTTTGCAAAGTTCCAGCTCTCTTACCTATTAATTCAAGTGCACTTATAGCTGGAAAAAGGCCCGAATGATGTGTGAGCTGCCTTTCATCACAGAAAAGAAGAACTCTGATTACCAAGTGGCCGTGATCGTATAGTGGTTAGTACTCTGCGTTGTGGTCGCAGCAACCCCGGTTCGAATCCGGGTCACGGCAGGGGGTTTCCAGTTGTGAGTGGTTCAAGCTCTTATTGTTGTTGTCATGTACTCTGGCATGTGTCTCATTTAACACAGTTTCAAACTTGACAGCTCCAGACACGTTCTTTCGACGTTAAGCCCGATGCTTTCCGACTACACCCGCCCAGAGTTCTCCACGCAGTTCTACAAAAAAGAAAAAAAGCGCGCTTTTGCATGAAACGCTGGCAGATGGAGGCATTTCCCACAATGTACCATGAGTAGGGCTAGTGGCGCAATGGACAACGCGTCTGACTACGAATCAGAAGATTCCAGGTTTGACTCCTGGCTAGCTCGTACAATTCTTTAACTTGTCTATCAGTTGAACAAGTTCTTGCATCGCAAACTGGGTATAAAAACTCATCTGACAACTCCTATGTAGGGCAGAGCAAAGGATAAAGCACCTGTCTGCAGTCTGGAGGTTGAACATTTAGCTATCTTGTACATTTCTTGAACTTCAAAATCACTTGCTGCTAGTTTGCAAAGTTCCAGCTCTCTTACCTATTAATTCAAGTGCACTTATAGCTGGAAAAAGGCCTGAATGATGTGTGAGCTGCCTTTCATCACAGAATAGTAGAACTCTGATTACCAAGTGGCCGTGATCGTATAGTGGTTAGTACTCTGCGTTGTGGTCGCAGCAACCCCGGTTCGAATCCGGGTCACGGCAGGGGGCTTCCAGTTGTGCGTGGTTCAAGCTCTTATTGTTGTTGTCATGTACTCTGGCATGTGTCTCATTTAACACAGTTTCAAACTTGACAGCTCCAGACACGTTCTTTCGACGTTAAGCCCGATGCTTTCCGACTACACCCGCCCAGAGTTCTCCACGCAGTTCTACAAAAAAGAAAAAAAAGCGCGCTTTTGCATGAAACGCTTGCAGATGGAGGCATTTCCCACAATGCACCATGAGTAGGGCTAGTGGCGCAATGGACAACGCGTCTGACTACGAATCAGAAGATTCCAGGTTCGACTCCTGGCTAGCTCGTACAATTCTTTAACTTGTCTATCAGTTGAACAAGTTCTTGCATCGCAAACTGGGTATAAAAACTCATCTGACAACTCCTATGTAGGGCAGAGCAAAGGATAAAGCACCTGTCTGGAGGTTGAACATTTAGCTATCTTGTACATTTCTTGAACTTCAAAATCACTTGCTGCTAGTTTGCAAAGTTCCAGCTCTCTTACCTATTAATTCAAGTGCACTTATAGCTGGAAAAAGGCCTGAATGATGTGTGAGCTGCCTTTCATCACAGAATAGTAGAACTCTGATTACCAAGTGGCCGTGATCGTATAGTGGTTAGTACTCTGCGTTGTGGTCGCAGCAACCCCGGTTCGAATCCGGGTCACGGCAGGGGGCTTCCAGTTGTGCGTGGTTCAAGCTCTTATTGTTGTTGTCATGTACTCTGGCATGTGTCTCATTTAACACAGTTTCAAACTTGACAGCTCCAGACACGTTCTTTCGACGTTAAGCCCGATGCTTTCCGACTACACCCGCCCAGAGTTCTCCACGCAGTTCTACAAAAAAGGAAAAAAGCGCGCTTTTGCATGAAACGCTGGCAGATGGAGGCATTTCCCACAATGCACCATGAGTAGGGCTAGTGGCGCAATGGACAACGCGTCTGACTACGAATCAGAAGATTCCAGGTTCGACTCCTGGCTAGCTCGTATAATTCTTTAACTTGTCTATCAGTTGAACAAGTTCTTGCATCGCAAACTGGGTATAAAAACTCATCTGACAACTCCTATGTAGGGCAGAGCAAAGGATAAAGCACCTGTCTGCAGTCTGGAGGTTGAACATTTAGCTATCTTGTACATTTCTTGAACTTCAAAATCACTTGCTGCTAGTTTGCAAAGTTCCAGCTCTCTTACCTATTAATTCAAGTGCACTTATAGCTGGAAAAAGGCCTGAATGATGTGTGAGCTGCCTTTCATCACAGAATAGTAGAACTCTGATTACCAAGTGGCCGTGATCGTATAGTGGTTAGTACTCTGCGTTGTGGTCGCAGCAACCCCGGTTCGAATCCGGGTCACGGCAGGGGGCTTCCAGTTGTGCGTGGTTCAAGCTCTTATTGTTGTTGTCATGTACTCTGGCATGTGTCTCATTTAACACAGTTTCAAACTTGACAGCTCCAGACACGTTCTTTCGACGTTAAGCCCGATGCTTTCCGACTACACCCGCCCAGAGTTCTCCACGCAGTTCTACAAAAAAGAAAAAAAGCGCGCTTTTGCATGAAACGCTGGCAGATGGAGGCATTTCCCACAATGCACCATGAGTAGGGCTAGTGGCGCAATGGACAACGCGTCTGACTACGAATCAGAAGATTCCAGGTTCGACTCCTGGCTAGCTCGTACAATTCTTTAACTTGTCTATCAGTTGAACAAGTTCTTGCATCGCAAACTGGGTAAAAAAACTCATCTGACAACTCCTATGTAGGGCAGAGCAAAGGATAAAGCACCTGTCTGCAGTCTGGAGGTTGAACATTTAGCTATCTTGTACATTTCTTGAACTTCAAAATCACTTGCTGCTAGTTTGCAAAGTTCCAGCTCTCTTACCTATTAATTCAAGTGCACTTATAGCTGGAAAAAGGCCCGAATGATGTGTGAGCTGCCTTTCATCACAGAAAAGAAGAACTCTGATTACCAAGTGGCCGTGATCGTATAGTGGTTAGTACTCTGCGTTGTGGTCGCAGCAACCCCGGTTCGAATCCGGGTCACGGCAGGGGGTTTCCAGTTGTGAGTGGTTCAAGCTCTTATTGTTGTTGTCATGTACTCTGGCATGTGTCTCATTTAACACAGTTTCAAACTTGACAGCTCCAGACACGTTCTTTCGACGTTAAGCCCGATGCTTTCCGACTACACCCGCCCAGAGTTCTCCACGCAGTTCTACAAAAAAGAAAAAAAGCGCGCTTTTGCATGAAACGCTGGCAGATGGAGGCATTTCCCACAATGCACCATGAGTAGGGCTAGTGGCGCAATGGACAACGCGTCTGACTACGAATCAGAAGATTCCAGGTTCGACTCCTGGCTAGCTCGTACAATTCTTTAACTTGTCTATCAGTTGAACAAGTTCTTGCATCGCAAACTGGGTATAAAAACTCATCTGACAACTCCTATGTAGGGCAGAGCAAAGGATAAAGCACCTGTCTGCAGTCTGGAGGTTGAACATTTAGCTATCTTGTACATTTCTTGAACTTCAAAATCACTTGCTGCTAGTTTGCAAAGTTCCAGCTCTCTTACCTATTAATTCATGTGCACTTATAGCTGGAAAAAGGCCCGAATGATGTGTGAGCTGCCTTTCATCACAGAAAAGAAGAACTCTGATTACCAAGTGGCCGTGATCGTATAGTGGTTAGTACTCTGCGTTGTGGTCGCAGCAACCCCGGTTCGAATCCGGGTCACGGCAGGGGGCTTCCAGTTGTGAGTGGTTCAAGCTCTTATTGTTGTTGTCATGTACTCTGGCATGTGTCTCATTTAACACAGTTTCAAACTTGACAGCTCCAGACACGTTCTTTCGACGTTAAGCCCGATGCTTTCCGACTACACCCGCCCAGAGTTCTCCATGCAGTTCTACAAAAAAGAAAAAAAGCGCGCTTTTGCATGAAACGCTGGCAGATGGAGGCATTTCCCACAATGCACCATGAGTAGGGCTAGTGGCGCAATGGACAACGCGTCTGACTACGAATCAGAAGATTCCAGGTTCGACTCCTGGCTAGCTCGTACAATTCTTTAACTTGTCTATCAGTTGAACAAGTTCTTACATCGCAAACTGGGTATAAAAACTCATCTGACAACTCCTATGTAGGGCAGAGCAAAGGATAAAGCACCTGTCTGCAGTCTGGAGGTTGAACATTTAGCTATCTTGTACATTTCTTGAACTTCAAAATCACTTGCTGCTAGTTTGCAAAGTTCCAGCTCTCTTACCTATTAATTCAAGTGCACTTATAGCTGGAAAAAGGCCTGAATGATGTGTGAGCTGCCTTTCATCACAGAATAGTAGAACTCTGATTTACCAAGTGGCCGTGATCGTATAGTGGTTAGTACTCTGCGTTGTGGTCGCAGCAACCCCGGTTCGAATCCGGGTCACGGCAGGGGGCTTCCAGTTGTGCGTGGTTCAAGCTCTTATTGTTGTTGTCATGTACTCTGGCATGTGTCTCATTTAACACAGTTTCAAACTTGACAGCTCCAGACACGTTCTTTCGACGTTAAGCCCGATGCTTTCCGACTACACCCGCCCAGAGTTCTCCACGCAGTTCTACAAAAAAGAAAAAAAGCGCGCTTTTGCATGAAACGCTGGCAGATGGAGGCATTTCCCACAATGCACCATGAGTAGGGCTAGTGGCGCAATGGACAACGCGTCTGACTACGAATCAGAAGATTCCAGGTTTGACTCCTGGCTAGCTCGTACAATTCTTTAACTTGTCTATCAGTTGAACAAGTTCTTGCATCGCAAACTGGGTATAAAAACTCATCTGACAACTCCTATGTAGGGCAGAGCAAAGGATAAAGCACCTGTCTGCAGTCTGGAGGTTGAACATTTAGCTATCTTGTACATTTCTTGAACTTCAAAATCACTTGCTGCTAGTTTGCAAAGTTCCAGCTCTCTTACCTATTAATTCAAGTGCACTTATAGCTGGAAAAAGGCCCGAATGATGTGTGAGCTGCCTTTCATCACAGAATAGTAGAACTCTGATTACCAAGTGGCCGTGATCGTATAGTGGTTAGTACTCTGCGTTGTGGTCGCAGCAACCCAGGTTCGAATCCGGGTCATGGCAGGGGGCTTCCAGTTGTGCGTGGTTCAAGCTCTTATTGTTGTTGTCATGTACTCTGGCATGTGTCTCATTTAACACAGTTTCAAACTTGACAGCTTCAGACACGTTTTTTCAACGTTAAGCACGATGCTTTCCGACTACACCCACCCAGAGTTCTCCACGCAGTTCTACAAAAAAGAAAAAAAGCGCGCTTTTGCATGAAACGCTGGCAGATGGAGGCATTTCCCACAATGCACCATGAGTAGGGCTAGTGGCGCAATGGACAACGCGTCTGACTACGAATCAGAAGATTCCAGGTTTGACTCCTGGCTAGCTCGTACAATTCTTTAACTTGTCTATCAGTTGAACAAGTTCTTGCATCGCAAACTGGGTATAAAAACTCATCTGACAACTCCTATGTAGGGCAGAGCAAAGGATAAAGCACCTGTCTGGAGGTTGAACATTTAGCTATCTTGTACATTTCTTGAACTTCAAAATCACTTGCTGCTAGTTTGCAAAGTTCCAGCTCTCTTACCTATTAATTCAAGTGCACTTATAGCTGGAAAAAGGCCTGAATGATGTGTGAGCTGCCTTTCATCACAGAATAGTAGAACTCTGATTACCAAGTGGCCGTGATCGTATAGTGGTTAGTACTCTGCGTTGTGGTCGCAGCAACCCAGGTTCGAATCCGGGTCATGGCAGGGGGCTTCCAGTTGTGCGTGGTTCAAGCTCTTATTGTTGTTGTCATGTACTCTGGCATGTGTCTCATTTAACACAGTTTCAAACTTGACAGCTCCAGACACGTTCTTTCGACGTTAAGCCCGATGCTTTCCGACTACACCCGCCCAGAGTTCTCCACGCAGTTCTACAAAAAAGAAAAAAAGCGCGCTTTTGCATGAAACGCTGGCAGATGGAGGCATTTCCCACAATGCACCATGAGTAGGGCTAGTGGCGCAATGGACAACGCGTCTGACTACGAATCAGAAGATTCCAGGTTCGACTCCTGGCTAGCTCGTACAATTCTTTAACTTGTCTATCAGTTGAACAAGTTCTTGCATCGCAAACTGGGTATAAAAACTCATCTGACAACTCCTATGTAGGGCAGAGCAAAGGATAAAGCACCTGTCTGGAGGTTGAACATTTAGCTATCTTGTACATTTCTTGAACTTCAAAATCACTTGCTGCTAGTTTGCAAAGTTCCAGCTCTCTTACCTATTAATTCAAGTGCACTTATAGCTGGAAAAAGGCCTGAATGATGTGTGAGCTGCCTTTCATCACAGAATAGTAGAACTCTGATTACCAAGTGGCCGTGATCGTATAGTGGTTAGTACTCTGCGTTGTGGTCGCAGCAACCCCGGTTCGAATCCGGGTCACGGCAGGGGGCTTCCAGTTGTGCGTGGTTCAAGCTCTTATTGTTGTTGTCATGTACTCTGGCATGTGTCTCATTTAACACAGTTTCAAACTTGACAGCTCCAGACACGTTCTTTCGACGTTAAGCCCGATGCTTTCCGACTACACCCGCCCAGAGTTCTCCACGCAGTTCTACAAAAAAGAAAAAAAGCGCGCTTTTGCATGAAACGCTGGCAGATGGAGGCATTTCCCACAATGCACCATGAGTAGGGCTAGTGGCGCAATGGACAACGCGTCTGACTACGAATCAGAAGATTCCAGGTTCGACTCCTGGCTAGCTCGTACAATTCTTTAACTTGTCTATCAGTTGAACAAGTTCTTGCATCGCAAACTGGGTATAAAAACTCATCTGACAACTCCTATGTAGGGCAGAGCAAAGGATAAAGCACCTGTCTGGAGGTTGAACATTTAGCTATCTTGTACATTTCTTGAACTTCAAAATCACTTGCTGCTAGTTTGCAAAGTTCCAGCTCTCTTACCTATTAATTCAAGTGCACTTATAGCTGGAAAAAAGGCCTGAATGATGTGTGAGCTGCCTTTCATCACAGAATAGTAGAACTCTGATTACCAAGTGGCCGTGATCGTATAGTGGTTAGTACTCTGCGTTGTGGTCGCAGCAACCCCGGTTCGAATCCGGGTCACGGCAGGGGGCTTCCAGTTGTGAGTGGTTCAAGCTCTTATTGTTGTTGTCATGTACTCTGGCATGTGTCTCATTTAACACAGTTTCAAACTTGACAGCTCCAGACACGTTCTTTCGACGTTAAGCCCGATGCTTTCCGACTACACCCGCCCAGAGTTCTCCACGCAGTTCTACAAAAAAGAAAAAAAGCGCGCTTTTGCATGAAACGCTGGCAGATGGAGGCATTTCCCACAATGCACCATGAGTAGGGCTAGTGGCGCAATGGACAACGCGTCTGACTACGAATCAGAAGATTCCAGGTTCGACTCCTGGCTAGCTCGTACAATTCTTTAACTTGTCTATCAGTTGAACAAGTTCTTGCATCGCAAACTGGGTATAAAAACTCATCTGACAACTCCTATGTAGGGCAGAGCAAAGGATAAAGCACCTGTCTGCAGTCTGGAGGTTGAACATTTAGCTATCTTGTACATTTCTTGAACTTCAAAATCACTTGCTGCTAGTTTGCAAAGTTCCAGCTCTCTTACCTATTAATTCAAGTGCACTTATAGCTGGAAAAAGGCCTGAATGATGTGTGAGCTGCCTTTCATCACAGAATAGTAGAACTCTGATTACCAAGTGGCCGTGATCGTATAGTGGTTAGTACTCTGCGTTGTGGTCGCAGCAACCCCGGTTCGAATCCGGGTCACGGCAGGGGGCTTCCAGTTGTGCGTGGTTCAAGCTCTTATTGTTGTTGTCATGTACTCTGGCATGTGTCTCATTTAACACAGTTTCAAACTTGACAGCTCCAGACACGTTCTTTCGACGTTAAGCCCGATGCTTTCCGACTACACCCGCCCAGAGTTCTCCACGCAGTTCTACAAAAAAGGAAAAAAGCGCGCTTTTGCATGAAACGCTGGCAGATGGAGGCATTTCCCACAATGCACCATGAGTAGGGCTAGTGGCGCAATGGACAACGCGTCTGACTACGAATCAGAAGATTCCAGGTTCGACTCCTGGCTAGCTCGTACAATTCTTTAACTTGTCTATCAGTTGAACAAGTTCTTGCATCGCAAACTGGGTATAAAAACTCATCTGACAACTCCTATGTAGGGCAGAGCAAAGGATAAAGCACCTGTCTGCAGTCTGGAGGTTGAACATTTAGCTATCTTGTACATTTCTTGAACTTCAAAATCACTTGCTGCTAGTTTGCAAAGTTCCAGCTCTCTTACCTATTAATTCAAGTGCACTTATAGCTGGAAAAAGGCCTGAATGATGTGTGAGCTGCCTTTCATCACAGAAAGAAGAACTCTGATTACCAAGTGGCCGTGATCGTATAGTGGTTAGTACTCTGCGTTGTGGTCGCAGCAACCCCGCTTCGAATCCGGGTCACGGCAGGGGGCTTCCAGTTGTGAGTGGTTCAAGCTCTTATTGTTGTTGTCATGTACTCTGGCATGTGTCTCATTTAACACAGTTTCAAACTTGACAGCTCCAGACACGTTCTTTCGACGTTAAGCCCGATGCTTTCCGACTACACCCGCCCAGAGTTCTCCACGCAGTTCTACAAAAAAGAAAAAAAGCGCGCTTTTGCATGAAACGCTGGCAGATGGAGGCATTTCCCACAATGCACCATGAGTAGGGCTAGTGGCGCAATGGACAACGCGTCTGACTACGAATCAGAAGATTCCAGGTTCGACTCCTGGCTAGCTCGTACAATTCTTTAACTTGTCTATCAGTTGAACAAGTTCTTGCATCGCAAACTGGGTATAAAAAACTCATCTGACAACTCCTATGTAGGGCAGAGCAAAGGATAAAGCACCTGTCTGCAGTCTGGAGGTTGAACATTTAGCTATCTTGTACATTTCTTGAACTTCAAAATCACTTGCTGCTAGTTTGCAAAGTTCCAGCTCTCTTACCTATTAATTCAAGTGCACTTATAGCTGGAAAAAGGCCCGAATGATGTGTGAGCTGCCTTTCATCACAGAAAAGAAGAACTCTGATTACCAAGTGGCCGTGATCGTATAGTGGTTAGTACTCTGCGTTGTGGTCGCAGCAACCCTGCTTCGAATCCGGGTCACGGCAGGGGGCTTCCAGTTGTGAGTGGTTCAAGCTCTTATTGTTGTTGTCATGTACTCTGGCATGTGTCTCATTTAACACAGTTTCAAACTTGACAGCTCCAGACACGTTCTTTCGACGTTAAGCCCGATGCTTTCCGACTACACCCGCCCAGAGTTCTCCACGCAGTTCTACAAAAAAGAAAAAAAGCGCGCTTTTGCATGAAACGCTGGCAGATGGAGGCATTTCCCACAATGCACCATGAGTAGGGCTAGTGGCGCAATGGACAACGCGTCTGACTACGAATCAGAAGATTCCAGGTTCGACTCCTGGCTAGCTCGTACAATTCTTTAACTTGTCTATCAGTTGAACAAGTTCTTGCATCGCAAACTGGGTATAAAAACTCATCTGACAACTCCTATGTAGGGCAGAGCAAAGGATAAAGCACCTGTCTGCAGTCTGGAGGTTGAACATTTAGCTATCTTGTACATTTCTTGAACTTCAAAATCACTTGCTGCTAGTTTGCAAAGTTCCAGCTCTCTTACCTATTAATTCAAGTGCACTTATAGCTGGAAAAAGGCCTGAATGATGTGTGAGCTGCCTTTCATCACAGAATAGTAGAACTCTGTTTACCAAGTGGCCGTGATCGTATAGTGGTTAGTACTCTGCGTTGTGGTCGCAGCAACCCCGGTTCGAATCCGGGTCACGGCAGGGGGCTTCCAGTTGTGCGTGGTTCAAGCTCTTATTGTTGTTGTCATGTACTCTGGCATGTGTCTCATTTAACACAGTTTCAAACTTGACAGCTCCAGACACGTTCTTTCGACGTTAAGCCCGATGCTTTCCGACTACACCCGCCCAGAGTTCTCCACGCAGTTCTACAAAAAAGAAAAAAAAGCGCGCTTTTGCATGAAACGCTGGCAGATGGAGGCATTTCCCACAATGCACCATGAGTAGGGCTAGTGGCGCAATGGACAACGCGTCTGACTACGAATCAGAAGATTCCAGGTTCGACTCCTGGCTAGCTCGTACAATTCTTTAACTTGTCTATCAGTTGAACAAGTTCTTGCATCGCAAACTGGGTATAAAAACTCATCTGACAACTCCTATGTAGGGCAGAGCAAAGGATAAAGCACCTGTCTGCAGTCTGGAGGTTGAACATTTAGCTATCTTGTACATTTCTTGAACTTCAAAATCACTTGCTGCTAGTTTGCAAAGTTCCAGCTCTCTTACCTATTAATTCAAGTGCACTTATAGCTGGAAAAAGGCCCTGAATGATGTGTGAGCTGCCTTTCATCACAGAATAGTAAGAACTCTGATTACCAAGTGGCCGTGATCGTATAGTGGTTAGTACTCTGCGTTGTGGTCGCAGCAACCCGCTTCGAATCCGGGTCACGGCAGGGGGCTTCCAGTTGTGCGTGGTTCAAGCTCTTATTGTTGTTGTCATGTACTCTGGCATGTGTCTCATTTAACACAGTTTCAAACTTGACAGCTCCAGACACGTTCTTTCGACGTTAAGCCCGATGCTTTCCGACTACACCCGCCCAGAGTTCTCCACGCAGTTCTACAAAAAAGAAAAAAAGCGCGCTTTTGCATGAAACGCTGGCAGATGGAGGCATTTCCCACAATGCACCATGAGTAGGGCTAGTGGCGCAATGGACAACGCG